>NC_067224.1:38420053-38720053 GCF_019924925.1 Ctenopharyngodon idella
TAAATCAGCAAGAAGCAACAGTGAACAGAAGAAAGGTGTACGTGACATATGTTTATTCTAGTAACTTTAAACTGACACCAAAACCACACTGCAAAAAGAATCGTGTAAAACCCAGTAAACTGTGAGATTATTACTTTCGACATTAGAACAAAATATATGGATATGAAAACATGTATGCACCTAAATTAATGATCTCATAAATATGTTCTAATTCCACTAAACATTTTCATTTAGTTTCGTAAACATTTTTTTATTAAACTTGGACCTTTATTTTTATTAAAAGGGATTATTTCTGGTATTGTAGGCACATTTTGTAAATGTAAGCAACTAATTTAGAAGCACAAACTGGGTGCCGGTGTGCTGAGACGTACACACTCTCGCATTCGTGCATCTTCGGATGCGGAGCTGCGCGGAAAGTTACAAAATTGGCCGCGCACTTTTGCCAACGCCGCGATGACATCACTTTTGTCGCGCGCACCCAAGCGAACTTGTGGACGCGTCGAGTATAAATCAGGCTTTAGCCAACGGCTACAAGAGGCTGGATTGAGAGGATGTGTACACCTTGCATTTGCCGAAGAACATAAGGATTGAAGAATGGAAGATTGGAGCCATGTTCTACAGTCTGATAAGTCCAAATTTAACCTAGCATTGGATGGTGTCATGTATGTTCGTGGCAGACGACTGGAGTGAGAAGACCAAATGCATGCTGGGGGAAACAATGATATTGGGGACGAATGTTTGCAGCAGATGCTGGAAGGATGTACAATGTTGCTGTCACTTTGAAAATGGACCAACACTTGGGAATCCTGCTGAACACCATGTAGCCAAGTATGTGGGATCTGTTTGGAGATCAAATGTGCATTTTACAACATGACAATACCAAAAACAACAAAGTTGCATTCAATTAGAGTGTTCATGCTCAGCCTCAGTCTTTAAGTGGTCTCCTCAGTACCCTGACCTTAAAGCCATTGAAAACCTTTCAGGAAATTACAAACCTGAATTGTGGTAAGTCATGCAGGTCTTCCAGTGATGTTCAACTTTGGGTAGAACTTAAGGAGGATTGGAAAAAATGTCAAGCATGACACATAGTCAGTGATTAGTGAGTCAATGCCCAGGAGAATGGCTGTTGTAATCAAAAACAAGGGGGAACGAACAAAATATTAACTGATTACATTGTAGTCAACATATGCTTTATTTCCTGTCAGCTTTTTGTTTTTCTATGCATTATATTTTTTGCATTATACAATAAAACCCATATTTAATTATATGCTGGAGTTTGCCTATCTTGCCAAAATTTTTTGTCATTTTAATACCTTAACCAAGTTTAGTATATTCTTCCTCCCAATATAACATACTTTTTTTTGATTGTTTAATAGAATATCATATTGTGCCCCCCTCCCCACAGATTTTAGGAAAACGAAGATTTTAGGAAAAAAGTCCTTCTCTGTGAGTCCATATAATGCAAGTGAATGTTTTCAATGTCGTAGTGTAAATGCATTGTAAAGTTCACACAAGAAGAAATGCGGAAGCACAGAGGACCATCACTTCTTGGAAAAGCTTCACAATACGCAATCCTATCGTTTCGCTTCGGAAGACACTGATTTATCCACTGGGGTCCTATGGATTAAAGTCACGATTACTGTGTATTGTTTTCAAGCATCAGCTAAGCTGCAGTTATTCACTGGACTCACAAAGATGGATTATTTTCCCAAAAATCTTTGTGTTTATCTGAAGAAAGAAAGTCATATACATTGGGGATGGCATTAGGATGATTTTTGGGTGAACTATTACTTTAAGGTTTTTAAATCCCAAATAAACACTAAGCATACAGTATGTCTCAGCAGGCTGTATTTTATCACAATGTTTCACAAAGTTGGTGTATTCACGGACCATGCTTGCTTAAAGGATTAGTCCACTTTCAAATACAAATTTCCTGATAATTTACTCACCCCCATGTCATCCAAAGTTTAAACTAAATTGTCATATACAATATGCTAGCGCAAGAATATAACAACTAGTTCAAACTTTGACCTGTGGAGGTCAAACTTTGAACTTTGACCTGTGGAGGGCAGTAATACACTTAGCAGCGTCTACACTGCCGGAATTCTAATAGAGAAGAAGAAGAGCGCTAGTTAAAGATGAGCGTCTATGGTTAAAACGTATATATTTTTTAACATTTTTTTTAGAAAATGACATTGTTTCGCTAGATAAGACCCTTATTCCTCGCCTGGTATCATTTAAAGCCCTTTGAAGCTGCACTGAAACTGTAATTTTGACCTTCAACCGTTTGGGGCCAATTGAAGTCCACTATAAGGAGGATAATCCTGGAATGTTTTCATCAAAAACCTTAATTTCTTTTCGACTGAAGAAAGAAGGACATGGACATCTTAGATGACATGGGGATGAGTAAATTATCAGGAAATTTTTATTTGAAAATGGACTAATCCTTTAAATTGTACATTTCAATGTATAATTTTCCATTACAGACTTGATTCCAGTACTGTTTCTAATAATTCTTGTAGGGATGGGAGGCCAGAAATTTTACTTTCTTACCAAAGGACGTCGTTTTATCAAGATAAGATGAACCTGACACCTTTCATCTTCCCATAACCTTCTTTTTGGCAGACTGATTGAAAACTATTTCTGATTTCCAAGGCGAGCCAGAGGGTCTAGGTAGTGGAGAAAGATTGAAGCAGTTGTGTTCCGGAACACCTATTGGTTTTTTTTCTGAGAAAAATGTTTAAGTTTTTGCTCACAGGCATAACAGCAGAACCCTTTACTTGGATTCTAACTGGCAGACGGTCATCTGTAGCACACAGTCAATCTCCACATGACAAACAGGCAAACTTCTCAGCAAGGTCTTACATTTATTACCCCTTAAATGAGAGTGGAAAAGTGTACAACGAAGCATCTGTCTCACACATTAAATATTGAAATACTTTTGTAATTAAAAGTTTACAATGAAAGACAAAAGATGCACTGTTTCTTTTTCATTGAGCTTTCTTCATCTTTCTTAAAAGTAAAATAAGAAGAAAAAAAAAAAAAAAAAAAAAGAAAAAAAAAAAAAAAATATATATATATATATATATATATATATATATATAAGATTTCTTCTGGCAGCAAAACTGAAATATGACCTATTTGACATGAGGACTGTCTCAGTTCTAAGACAAATTTGCATTCATACAACTCTACAGTACAAAAAAATGTTGGATGTCTTTATGGCATATAAAGTGATTTGTAGTGGATTGTGTGTATTTTTGACACAATTAAACAGAAAAAGTATGTGTGTGCATTAGCTCATAGTTGTGCATGCCGTGTGTGTTTTACGGGATGTTTGCAACATAAGGAGAATGAGTCTCAGTGGGGAATCGGTTATGCTCTTTTGATTTATGACTGCACGTTGTCTCATTTCGCAGCATACTGACAATTTTTCTGCAATAATTGAAGTAAATGATGAAGTTGTTCTCCTCTTCTACAATAAAATTATAGTGTTGGGCCTAAGGACACAGCTATAATAGAATTAATGTCCTCTGTAAAGTCCACACAGAGGTACAACAACAACAACAGCCGCCGCCGCACACAAGCGCTCACACACTCCACTATATAACTCTCACAATTCAGGCCATAGATTTTTTTTTTCCATACAGTTTATACTGTACCTGCTGTTTATCGTTTAACCAACCCTGAATATAAAATGTCAAAGTTATTTGGATGAGTACAAAAAGACCTACTCTAATACAACTAAAGATTTGGGCATCAACATATCTGTTCTTCTACAACACTGTATTGTTTGTATTCAAATCTTTGCAAAAAATTGATCAAGTATGTATAATACATGCTAAAAAGTTCATTTATTACATTTTTGAATAATTAATGACAAAAATCACAATTTAAAGATGCAGATATGATGCATACAGATTTGTTACTTGAAATAAAATAAACTAAACTAAAATATTTTATTCTATAATTATATATTTTAATATGTATTTTATATTAAATAGTTGTCAAGGAAACATTTCGCATTTCCATTTAGTGTGATCTTATGTACAAAAATAACTAAAGCTAAAACTGAAAAAAGGGGGAAATAGAACTAAAACTTTAACTAAAATTAAATGAAAATGTAAATAAAAATTAAAACTAATTTAAACTGTTAATAAAATCTATGATAGTATCTCAATGAAATCTCCTTAAAGGGATAGTTCACCCCAAAACGATAATTCTTTATGACTTCCCTGTATGACTGCAGAACAAGGAAGATATTTTGAAGAACATTGAGGAACAACATTGGACCCCTTTTGACTGTTGTATAGACAAACACTGAGGCATTTTTCCTGTTCCTGTTGCATTTTCCTGTTAAAATGTCATTAATGTGTGTAATGATATGAGTGTACGTAAATGATGAAAGAATTTTAATTTGTAGGTGAATTATCACTTTAATTCAACATTACTCATTTCTGTCCTCAAAAAGTGTTTAAGGCTAGTTGGGGGGACATACGTCTCAGCAGGCAGTTCTGTAATTAGTCAATGATCAATGTGACAAGACAAATTACCCATAAGCCATTGCTTCTTATTTGTACAGTATAAGCTTGTAAATGTGTGATGACAGTTACAGACATCAATCACTGCATTTTTTTTTTTTTTTTTGTCAAAGACCTGCAGTGTCTTTCTTCTAGTGTAAGCCTGTGTGTGTGTGTGTGTGTGTGTGTGTGTGTCAGTTTTGTACTATAAACCATGAAGATGATGTCCTGACTACTAGAGTTCAGCCTGAAGTATAATCACACACTCATTGCTCACTTCAAGCTATGGAACAAAATTGCTAGGTGATTTTCAAATATGACAGGGAGAGTGCCATTGAAGGCAAGACTCTATGTGCTCTGATATAATGTCTTTACTGAATGAAAATGATGCTTTTTTATGTTCAGGGATTCAAAATAGGGCCATTATATTATCGCACAAAAAGTCACATTCAACATAAAATAATTAAAGTGCCCCAATTATGCTATTTTAAAAGTTCCTAATTTTGTTTTGGACATCTCATACAATAGCACAGAAAACAGCATCTTTTCGACATGTCGACAACACAAATCAAACACTTCCATGCCTCAGCTACAACTACAGTGTTTAAGGGCAGCCAATGAAGACCATAGAATGGCATTGTGTAAATTTGTTACAAACCTACCCGTTCCGCTTTGTCAAGAGGATCCCCTGGCTCCACCTCCCACTGCCGAGCCCATCACTCCACCTGGGACCATCGTCCTTAAGGCCCCAACGGCTCCCTCATCCCTCTGGCTACACCTTGGTCAGACCTCGCTTTCCCTGTGCCACGGACATCCGGGCCTTCAGCTGCGCTTCGTCCCTTCATCCTTTTGGCTTCGCCTTCCCTCCGGCTCTGCCTTGGTCCTCAGTCCCACCGGCTCTGCCTCAGTCTTCTCGCACCCTGGCTCCACCTCAGACACTCGTTGCTGCTGCTCTGCCTTGGTCTTCAAATCCATCAGTGTCACATGGTCTCTTTTGCTCTTTGTCTCCACCTCCATCAGCTTCGTCTCCATCTGTCGTCCACCTGGGTCCGCCGGTCAAGTTGCCACCATGGCCTCCCTCCTTCGACTCCACAGTGGGCCTACATCCTGGCTGTGGTTTGGGACCCCACCTGGCCCCTTTCTCTGTTTTCTCCATCCTGGTTTCTCTGGCCGGCATTTCCTGTTCCCTGTCCTTCACCAGTCCCCTCATCCTCCTCTGGAGCCCCCACCCTCCCTCTTCAGTTGGACTTTTGTATGCTTGTTTATGGTGCGAGGACGCGCCTTCCGGGATTGGGGGTGGGGGGGTTTGTGCATGTCTAACACATTACAGGTGCGTGCTAAGGCAAGAATTACTGATATTGCTCATACTTATAAGTTTAGAGATTTGAACAAATATCCAACCCTATGTATTGAAACTTTGGCATATAACTCATCCCCACAACATTTACGCTAGAAACTTAAATGACATCCCAAATCATGTGGCATGTTGAGGAGAGATGCACTAATACTTTTATAAGCAATCAGACAATTTTTAATTGACGGATGATGAGAACAAAAATCCCTATGAATTTTATAGGCTTCACTTAACAAATAAAAACATCAGTTTTATCTTTAAAACTTTAGCTATGAAACTATCTCTAAACCTTTCTCAAAAAAAAAAAATAAATAAATAAATAAAATTGTCTCATGTAGTAGAATGTAAGAAATAGGCTACTTTTACCTGTGAAGCAGCGTTTCATATGTAATTACAATAATTACCACAAAGAAATTCAGTTGATTTTCAATTACATAAACAAATTCATTATACATACAAACAAATATAAGAGAAATGTATAAGTAATAGCGACAGTAAGACTTCAGGGTGGAGAGAAGATTATTATTATCACAGCTTACTGAAGCTGCTCAGGTAAAAACTGTACTAACCTCCAAGGCTTCCCACAATTCTCTGCAAATTGTTGTAGATGTCAGATTATATAGGGGCTTTAACCTTCTTTATTCCTGCCTCCAGCTGTTATTCGTAGTACAAGATTATATTATCAAATGACAGCAGACTCTCCCAGAGGACCAGCCCATTCTCACCCATGCTTTTGTATAAAAAAATTCTGCATAAAAATGTGTATAAGTAGCTTTAGAGATAGAGCTAATGATGCAGAAATTAGCATAAATTAGAAGATGCATCTAAATACAGATATACACCACTACATACTAAATATGCAAAGGAACTTCTAAGGAGAAAAAAAAATAAAAATAAAAAAAACTGCATCCATGAGTTCAAAGTGATATCAAAAATATATATTTTATTATATGATATTTGTATTTTCTGAAAGAAATTAATGTTAAAATATTATGTCTTTGTAAATGCATATGTTTATATCTATGCCAATATATACATCTAAAAACTACTAAGGAGTAGCTTAAAAATTATTGATAAAGATTTTTAATTTCTAATTTCTAATTTCTAAACATTTATTTTAATCTATTATAATCTAGAGCAATCAGTATGCAAATTTGCTGATGACATCATTGTTACATTCTGAATGCTGAAGTCAATGTGACATTTTTTAAACTTTAAAAAGAATATTTGAACAATATTAATACAGACAGCACTGCCTTACAAGCACTGCAATTAAACAAAAAATTGATGTGCAGAATGGTTAAGCTGACATGTAAAACCTGCCATGTTTATGTCAATTACACATTTGGGCAGCACTCTAGCACTAATGTTAATTGCAGTTAGGGGCTAACATTTAAACGGCTGCACAAAGATGTTCACATCAATTTTAGTTTAGCACATAAACAGGCACAAGCGCGAGATACGCATGTATTTATCTCATAGTCAATTATCATTGAAACTGACCCTCAGTGCCTCATTCTCCAGTTTGATTAAGAATGACTAGAATCAGATAAAGAGAGTGAAACCAATCAATTACATCCATATCTGAAACACAAGCTTTTCAATAGACGACCAAAACCTTCAATACACAACTGAATTTGGCTTATAGACCTAAATTACACAATTCTAGCCTAGTCGCTTTTATTTATATAATGCTTTATACAGTACAAATTGTTTCCAAGCAACTTTACAGTGATAAACAGGAAAATAAGGATCAATGATGCAAACAGAATTCAATTCTGCTGTAAAGCAGCTCTAAAAAAAAAAAAAAAAAAAAAAAAAAGACTAGGCCTAAAGTGCAACAGTTCAACTGTTGATTCAGTTCAGTTAACCCTTAAATGCATGAATGTTTTGCCAATCATTATTACGTATTTGGTTCTTTAGTGACCCGGATCTTTATCTAACACTGATGTATCTCTACCTGTCACGATAAAATAAAACTCTCCTGATATTAAAGTAACAATTACAGAAGAATAAAATAAAGCTTATTTTGTTACCTTTTGGAGCTTGGAAGGGTTCAGTTTGAGCAGATGTTTTATACAATCATCAATGTCCTCATCAGAGCTCATTCAGCATCTGGCTCATATTAGCATTCTTAATTATATTCTCAAAACGATCATTTTCAACCTCTTCAAAATCAATATTTTGATCGCTGACAGCTTCTTCGCCAGATACCATCAAGTGACAGTGACACTAATATTTGATTGCATTCAGTACTTGCTCTGCAGTATATCGCTGCGCTATTTCAAGTTTTGTTATGTAAGCTTGTTTCCACCATGAAATAAAAATAAAAAAGGTAATTGCGATTTTTTATCTCAAAATTCTGACTTTTTTTCTCACAATTGCGAGATATAAACTCACAATTATCAGAATTGCGTGAGAAAGTTAGAATTGCGTGATATAAAGTCAGAATTGCGTGATATAAAGTCAGAATTGTGAGTTATAAAGTCAGAATTGTGAGTTATAAAGTCAGAATTGTGTGATTTAAACTCGCATTTGCGAGAAAAAAGTCAGAATTGCGAAATCACTTTATATCACTTTATATCACGCAATTCAAGGTTAAATCTCGCAATTCTGACTTTTTTTTTTTCTTATTTATTACCTTTTTTTATTTAGTGCTGGAAACAAGCTTCCATATTTTGCTGAAGATACTTTATTTGTTTGTTTTCTGCCTGTGGTAAAGGTCACTTCATCATTGTGTATCAGACATTGCCACCTTGTGGAATAAAGGTGAATTGCACTTATTCACTCATCAAAGATTCAATTATTGTTGTGCAAAAAAAATAAAAAAAAATATAAGTAAAAAATATAAGTACACTGTTACACACCTTGGGTCATTAGCGACCCTATACAATTTTTACAAAAAATGAATGGGAAAACAGGCATTCTTTTATAATTTTATTTTATTTTATTTTTTTTATATTGTTTATAATGAATTGATAGAGGAATATTAAGAAGGTTGATGTCTAAGGAGGAGGAGGAGGGTAGTGAATGATGTATAAGGGTTCAATAACTGTAAAGTTCATCAATTATGAAATGAGTTCAACTCAGCTATAGCAGCTCTACAGAAAACATAGGGTCTTTATTCACGTTGAGCCAGTTCAATATTGATTCCAGTCAATTCAATATTGTCGAGGTTCAGTCGAATCAGCTATAAAGCAGCTCTGTGATGACAACAAACAAGCCTGCATGCTTGTAACCATCAAAAACCATTTGATAATGCTTGTGTGCTCACTTTTCATGCCATTTGCTATATAGTGAATATACATAGTGCACTACATAGGAATCAATAAGCGATTTCTCCTAATATAATCAATGCAGTTATCTATATTGCCACTCTTGTTGTGTTCAATTGACACACAACTTGTTTCTATTTCCGACACAACTACACCAGCCACTTTACTTTGCCTTTACAACTAAAGTAAAATTATTTTATTTGAAAATATAACGTGTGTGAATTGACTGCTATGTATATTTATAGTCTTTCTACATAAAATTACTTACCGTCTGGACTGCTACCTGCCTGATCTGCAAGGAGAAAAATCACAGCTCTCAAGAAACACAAATGACAAGCATCATTACTCCACTAAATGTGCAGGACAGAATGCATCGCTCAACTCCGAAAATGTCTGTTCATGCATCAATAGTCCTAAATGTAGACTGTGCCAATAACTGCATTTACTGTAGATTAAATTCATAGAACACTGTTCAACTGGTCCCCAATTGAGAACAACACCTGGCTAGTGGCCCCCAGGAAATTTGAGATCTAGACCCATGCTTTACAGGTTGAGGTCTGCATGAACAGACAAAAGAGACCAGCTTTTGCCACAGATGTTTATTATATGTACAAACATTAATATGATCGGTTGTCATAGATGCAAACAGCATTAATAAAGCCTGTGGGGACGAGAGGCTGCCCGAGAATTCCACAGGTAATTGGCTGCCTAATCTAGGTTACATTATTCTACATGTGTTTATAAGATGTGACAGACTGTTAAATTAATTTGTTTTGTTAATATTCATTAACTTAATGAAAGCAAGGCACTGACCTGATTGGTTGCCTTGTGTGGTCGTCAGTGTAGGTAAAATCACTGAACCTTTATTCAAAGGAGATTGATTTTAGTGGACTGTAGGGGTGGGCGATATGACTAAAAAACTTAATTTTATTTCACGATAATGGTATATATCAGGGGTTCCCAACCACATTCCTGGAGCCTCCCCAACACTGCATGTTTTCCATGTCTCCTTAATCACACCTGATTCAGATCATCAGCTCATTAGTAGAGACTCCAAGACCTGAAATGGGTGTGTCAGACAAAAGAGAGATACAAAATATGTGGTGTTGGGGGGCCACCAGGAACGTGGTTGGGAACCACTGGTATATATAAATGGAAGCTTGTTTCCGCTACGGAATAAAAAAAAAGAAGATAAGTTTATATCTTGCAATTCTGACTTCTTTTTTCAGAATTGTGAGATATAAAGTCATTTGCAAGTTATAAAGACCTATTCTGAGGAGGAAAAATACTTTTTTCCTCAGGTTGGATGGGATGCTCATTTTTGTTACTAAAGGCAGGAACACACCAAGCCGACTCCGACAAACTAGTGGTGACGAAAGCAGACTGCGGGGTTGGCTCACGTCGGCAGCGTCTGGGTCCAAAGTTGCCCTGACACACCAAACCGACGCTCGACACCCGACGACCAAGTAGCACGTCTGTTCTGCGCAAGATAAAATGCCTTTCTGTACCAGCAGGTGGCAGTAGCTGAACAGCCAATCAGAATGATCAGATGGCCCGACAGACCGACAAGCTCTGAAGCCGATTCAACATGTCGAATCAGCCGAAAAAAAGTCGATGAGGACCAACTTCAGCCGACGGTGCGGAACACACTGAGAAAACGTAGTCGGCCGACGAACAAAAACTGCCCGACGGCCGACCGTCAGCTTGGTGTGTTCTTGCCTTAACACAACCAATAGCGTGAGTATGGGCAGGACTATTCTAATAGCAAACAGGAGAATCCTGTTTATTTTTGCATTTATTGATACAGTGGCAAAGAAAAACACCCTTAAAGGATTAGTTGACTTCTGAATGAAAATTTCCTGATAATTTACTCACCCCCCATGTCATCCAAGATGTTCATGTTTTTCTTTCTTCAGTCGAAAAGAAATTAAGGTTTTTGAGGAAAACATTCCAGGATTTTTCTCCATATAGTGGACTTCAGTGCAGTTCACCAGGTTGAAGGTCCAAATTGCAGTTTCAATGCAGCTTCAAAGGGCTCTACACGATCCCAGACGAGGAATAGCGGTCTTATCTAGTGAAATGATCGGTCATTTTCTAAAAAATAAATAAAAATGTATATAATTTTTAACCACAAATGCTCATCTTGCACTAGCTCTGCGATGCGCCGTGCATGACGTAATCATGTTACAAAGGCCATGCATTACTTATTTTTTTGCCTTACCGCAGTACTTCCGCCTACGTCACACATGACCTTTCAATGTACTGCGTGGTGCATCGCAGAGCAGTGCAAGACAAGCATTTGTGGCTAAAAAGTATATACATTTTTTTTTTTAAAATGACTGATCGTTTCACTAGATAAGACCCTCATTCCTCGTCTGGGATCGCATAGAGCCCTTTGAAGCTGCACTGAAACTGCAATTTTGACCTTCAACCCGGTGAACCCCACTGAAGTCCACTTTGTGGAGAAGAATCCTGGAATGTTTTCCTCAAAAACCTTAATTTATTTTCATCTGAAGAAAGAAATACATGAACATCTTGGATGACATGGGGGTAAATTATAAGGACATTTTCATTCAGAAATTAACTAATCCTTTAAATAAATTAACAATTATGTTTGTTACCAATAAAATCAAAAACTATTATAACACACACAAAAACATTCTGCTAGAATACATTTTACATAACTGGCTGGATGTTTTGAAGGTCCAGGATAAAAGTAGGCTTCAACTTTTTATCCATTTCAGTGCTTTGTTTTCTTGATCTATTCATATAACTAACCACTGTAAAAAAGAAAAAAGAAAAAAAGAAAAGAATTTCGGTCTACTTTTTGTCAATATCCAGAAAGTTTCACAGAGAGATGTGAGATATCTGTAACAGAAACGCTGCTTCACAGTTATCTCACACTGTCATGTCAAAACTACTTTTTTTCTGTTGATATGTTCTTAGTCAGCCTTCAGAGAGGAAAGTAATTCAATCTCGCTGCTTTCTTCCCAATAGAGCCTCATTCTGACAGCTGCTCTCTCCAACATAATGCGCTGCTGACACATAAGATACGACAAACTCATTTGAAAGGGATAATTCATTTTTCCCCTAACTTGGTATGGTGCTAACGCAGGTTTGCTTCCTTTCTTTTTCCTACCAACTTTTCTACACTGTTGTATTCTATTTCAGATGACATACAAGAGTTCTACCTGTAAATACAAAGCAGATGAAAGCATAAAAAAAGAAAATGGTAAAAAGTGACTGTGTCAAACCACAGCTATTTCTTTCTTAAAAGGGGTCATATAAAGCCTTTATTGTTATTTTTTTGCTGCTGAGCTCTACTTCCATGCCAAGTAAAGTTTTCTTTTTTTTTTTCCACCAAAACATTTATAGAATTTCATGACCATTTTGTCACCCTCGCCATTTTTTTCCTACTGTGCCTTTACAACAACGTTCTGCACATGTGGAATAAGAAACTACGCTCAGTCACTGCGGGTGTAATATAATTTTGCGCCACTCTATTGTTCAATAACAGCAACTTTTCAAAGCTGCATTACATTTTGACAGGATCAAAAAACAATATGTGATTAAATGTGTTGCTCAAACTGTTAAGATCAAACTGAAATGATCACAGACCTTGTTAAAAATAGACTTCAGCCTCTTGTTTCTAACATTAAGAAGGATATGTAGAGCGGCAGGTGCAACACAGCCAGGAATTAACATCACAAGGTTTGTCAGATTTTACTTTCTCAATGTCAGTTTTTCTAGTATAGGAATATCTATCCTGCTTCATCCTTAGTACTTCACTATGACTGGGAGGAACACATTTTTGAACTGAACAGTCATCACTGAAATGTATTACTTCATTGTTTTGAGTAATGAAGAAAATCTAATTATTTTTAAAAATGTGTTATATTTTGTGCATGTATCATCCTAATGGGCTTTTGACTTGATGAAGGCTAAAATTGACACTTGCACTTGCATTTAGTTCAATTTCTGTTAGACAACTGGATGTTATTTGCATCAAGCCATCCATGTCACAGCGAATTACATCCAACCAGAAAGCATTTTCCTCACACACGTAAAATGGCAAATTAGTCAGGTGACTTGGGATTCTGGCACCACATTAAGACCCCTATACAATAAACTGACATGTTTTCAAACATTTTTCAATGTGCAATGAACTCAATACAGCTGGGACATGACACATGAGCTAAGTGATGGGAACAGTGAACAAAAACCATCTGTCTTGAAAAACTTGAAAAAAAAAAAAAGAGAGAACATTTTTTCATCATTTACTCATTTTACAAAACCCATATAACTTTCTTGTGTGGAACCCAATCAAAGATCTTAAAGGGACAGTTCACCCAAAAATGAAAATTCTGTAATTAATTACTCACCCTCATGCTTACTTTCCTTCATCTTTGGAACACAAATGAAATCTTAGAACCTTCGGTCCCTCCATAGACAGCTACGCAAATACCACTTTGACGCTTCAAAAAGTTCATAAAGAGATCGTAAAACTAATTCATTTGAATTGAGCGGTTTAGTCCAAATTTTCTGAAGACTCGATTGCTTTATATGATGAACAGATTAAGGCTTTTATTCACATATAAACATTGATCAGCGAACATAAACAGTAGATCAACCGTACATGCTTGACTCTCGAGAACAAACCTCATTGGTTCTTGCAGAAGCTCAAACATACTGCGAAACACACGAGAATGAACCTCATTGGTTCTCGCACGTCAAGCAAACATGCTTGAGCTTCCAGTTACCACAACTGATGTGTGAGTTGATGAATGTTTACATGTAAATAAAAGCCTAAATTCAATCTGTTCATCATATAAAGAGATTGTGTCCCTTCAGAAACCACTCAATGGATTAGTTTTACATCAAAGTCGTAGCTACGCAGCTGTCAACAAAGGGACAGAAAGCTCTCAGATTTCATCAAAAAGATCTTCATTTGTGTTCCAAAGATTAACTAAAGTCAGTTTCACTTTATTTTGATGAAACACATTCTGTTGACTAAAGTAACATTGCACCTACATGTGAACCAGCTCTCATTAGTGTGTTAGTAGACTATTAGTAAACTGGTAGGGTTAGGGTTAGAATAAGTTGACATGTAGTTGCAAAGTTACTTACTGTAAGTAGAATGCAGGGGCGTTGCCTCCGAGGAGGGAAGGGAGGCAGTGCCTCCTCAAAAAATTAGGATAAGAAAAAAATCCATATTACAAAAATAAAACAATGCAAATATTACAAAATGTGACAGTAAAAAGTGTACAAGTCACTAAAGTCACTTTTTCTAAAGGAACACTGTCCAACAGCAACACCCGCAGGTGAAGTTAAAGCGGGAGTCCGCGTCTCTTGTGCCTCCCTTCAGCTCATAGAGAATGAACAGAGCCCCTAAAGCGTGTGGTGGGTTTTGTAGGGGATAATAGAGAATGAATGGGGGAAAGTCACGTGAGAGGAGGCTATCATCCAATCGCACTATGATTGGATATGATCTGTTATGATTGGATATGATTGGTTTGTGCGATAAATCCCGCCTCGTTTACGTGTGTGTTCCGCACGTCAGTATGAATGAACAAAATGATGGCGTCAATGGGAAGACTAATTAAAAAGTAAGTAAACAGCTCACCCACTTAGATCACCGCTTTGTCACGTCAAAATCAAACACGAAAAGACCTGAAAACATGACGACTGTGTGGGTTTTAGTGAGCAATCAGCTTGGTGAAATTAAAGATACATCTTCGTGTCTGTGACAGAGTGTTTACCGAGCATGATTGATGATCCGAAATAAGTTGACTATTAAAAAGAACAGCTGAAAATCAATACACACACACACAAAAAAAAAAAAAAAATGTAATGTTTAAATTGTTACTGCCTTTAGTTATTATTTTGGAATAAATGTAAAAATGCTTAAAACACTAACTTGATGAGATTGACTTGGTTTGAATAAGTAGAACATTAATTACATTGTTAATGTAAACATACAAAATAGAATTGTATTTGGTTTCTTTTTTCTTTTTTGATGTAATGTAAAGTAATGTTCATTTAACGAGGAAAATGTGACAATGTTAAAAGTAACAGACATGAATTTACATTTGATTTATAAAAAATAAATAAAAAACTGAGGATATTGTTTGCCTCTTCATTTTAGAACACCACTGCACGCCACTGGTCGAATGTCTGTTGGGGGATCATCTCAAGAGTTAGCAGATAGTAAGCAGAGAGTCTAATAATACTCTAATGAGAGTTAGTTGACTTGGAGTTGCAAAGTTACTTATATCAACAGAATGTTCAAAAGGGACCATCAAAATAAGGTGTTACCCGAAAGTCTTATGGGTTTGGAGCGACATGAGGGTGAGTAATTAATGACAGAATTTTCATTTTTGGTGAACTAACCCTTTAAGCATATTTTAACTAAATATGGCAAATCAAGATGCATTGACGTCAGACCTGGTGCAATGCATTTTGGCAGAGAAGAATATTTATCGTTTTTAATGACTTAACTTGGAATATAATGCTCAAGTCAAGTCATATGGACTATATACTTTTATGGCACATTTATGTTGCTTTTATGTTATTTTTTGATACAGCACTCAAAATAACTAATTTTGTGTTCAATGTAAATCATACAAAACATTAAGAGTGAGTAAATGATGACAACAAATTTCATTTTTGAACCCATTAACCATTATACCTCTCTAGTTCGGCATCTATGTAATCGCAATATATTGTAAAGCCTCAAACACACTATATTGGTAATATACTCCAGGGTTTGCTGGTCTTCTGCAAGTTTCATCAGCACAATGGATGTGTGAAATAAAGCACACACCCTGAGTGGTCAGTGATGATGAGCCAATGTAATGTCCAATTAATCTGACGTTAGTGTGAACTCGCATCAGTGGGTCCCTGAGCAAAAGAGCTTTAGCATCTTGTTAGAGCTTGCCGGGAAATATGCAAACTTGTCATGAAAGATAATTACCACCTTCAGCCACCCATCTGCTGGCCGTTGACCAAATTGACTTGAATTTCATGGTTAATGTCGCTATAGATGTGCTGACGTGCTGTAGGGGAAATTCTGCTGTGGCAGATATAGTTAGATTTTCTTTTCTTTTCACTGCAAGTTTGCAATGTCGGTTCTGATTCTACTCCAATTAAATAAGATGCTCCATTACCTTACCAGTCAGTATATTTCCAGGAAAATCCAAGGTCATCCAAACCTCCCTTACACTTGACATCATTTCAGTGGCATTATGACATGAATACTGGCAGGATGGGGAAGGTTTTAACAAGTTTAACTAAGTAAACAATTTCTCTTCCAGGTCACCATGGTGAATAAAGCACAAAAGCGGCTGGATCTTTCTAACTCTCTCCATATGTCTCTGTCCCTCCTGCCGACTTCCCTCAGGGAAACTTCTAATTGCCTCTCTGATGACCTCCACAGAGACACTTTTAATAATCATGCATAAATAGGCCTACACAGTATATGCGGAGCTTTTATAATATGTATACTCGAAATATTTATGTATTAGGCCAGTAGTTTACATTAATTGCTACACTGACAAAGTTCAAATGTAATTAATTCATGAATAATTCATGAAAAGAACTACTTGCAATTATGAGCTTTCAACATAAAAAAAATAAAATAAAAATCACTGTTCATGTTCCATTGTTTATATTTTCAGGGACTTTGTTTTGTTTACTTTGCCATGATGCTCATGTGGACGTGTGAGGTTTATATTGACTTGTCTTCTGTCTACTAACTGTATCCAGGGGATCTAAGGACTCGTTTTCCCTGTCTGCTCCAAGGAGTTCACATGGCATTTGTGGCTCAGGTCAGGTGACTGGCTCATGACGTAAATATGGCAGCATCCAGGTTGTGTATGGGCTAAGTGCACAAGATGGCACCTGTGAGCTTCGGCGATGCAAGTGTGTGCATGTTAACTTCCGCTCATACTCTTATGGTCTTAGCGACGTTCACATTTGAGACATTTATATATGAAACTTAGCTAGATATAAAGAATGTTTTTAAAATTAAAGAGAAGATGGTGGTCTATCAGAGACGACAGAAAACATCACTCTTATTTTATTGTGAACCTCTGTGCGGTAATTCATCGAGATAAGCGGAGATTATCCTTCATTCTTTCTCCTGGTGATTCAGGCTCAGCAGTCCCCACAGGAATCTCTTAATTCAAACACTCCTGATTTTTTCCTGATTTTGTTCTGTCTGCAGGGGGACTAAATGGCCACAGGGCCCTATCATACACCCGGCGCAATGCGACGCCAAGCGCGACACAAGTGTTTTTTGCTAGTTTCAGCCTGACACAGTTATTTTCATAACATTGTTTAAATAGCAAAGGCACTCCTGCCCATCTGTTCGTCCATGAGCGTGCTGGTCTGAAAACAAGGTGTGTTCAGGTGCATTGTTGGCGTGTTGCTATTTTGAGGCGACTGAAAACGAATGCGCCATTGACTTTAGACCAGGTTTTTGTTGGTCAATGGCGAAGTCATTTTTGCCTCAAAATAGCAAGACGCCAACAATACACCTACTTTTTTTTGTTATTTAAAGGGCGTGTTAGTAATATGCGCCTATATGCGGGTGCACAATGCGCATACACTATATAAAAATAAAAGGATTCCTCTCAGGAGAAGCGTTCAGTTTTTCTGCTTGCAAATTCTGCCATGTAAATAGCGAATCTGCCATGGTGTAAGCGCAACTGGCTTTTAAAGGGAATGGGAGATGACACTCTGATTGGTTTATTGCACGTTAAGCCCAAAACACACCCATGACTCATTAAGAGACTAGGTACAACTCTTTTGGACCATTTTTTTTTTCCATCGTGCGCTTCAGACCATGTGCTTAGAACGTTAAAATAGGGCCCAAAGAGTGCATATTAGTACCATAAAGGTACATACTGGTACCAAAAGTGTACATACTGTATTACTACCTAAATGGTACATATTAGAACCATTTTAAAGGGTACTGTCCTTGTGACAGCTTTTATACATTTTTTTTTTTTTTACTACTTTAAAAATATTACTACTGTAAAAAGTCAATTTTTACTAGAATTGATTTACTGTATTGTCAAATTGATCATCATTTAGCATTAGAATTACATTCATTATTTCTAAATGTTTTTCCTGAAAAGTCCAAAAAAAGAATCATTAATGAAATTACAGGGAAACTTGAACAGGAATATCAGCAATGTGAGCTGAAGTGTGGCTCTTTCACCAACTTGCAGTACTGATATTGTTCATAAAGTTGGCAAATAACTTCTGTCAAAAATGCGTTGCCATGCATTCGTATCAGCAATGCATTCTGTAAGTGAGAAAGTGGGAATGAGGGATCCCATTTAATAGACTCATGCTCAAATGTGACTTCTGAAAAAAGGTTCAGTTCCTCTAATTAGCACTTTGTGGCTGTGTTTTCTGGTGTTATATTTTTTTCCTCATGTTTTTCTCATCCCTGCCCCCCTTCTGTCTGCCGTATAGGCTTCGTCTCTTTACTTACAAGCTAGATTTTCATCGAATATAAAAGGCAGCTTTTTCCTCTTTCCACTCTTCTGTCGCTATTATTTTTAATGACAGAGGCACCATTTCATCTCAGGGCTTTGTTGACAGGTCGTCACGTGGCTTTCTAGCCAAGCAGCCTTTAATAGATGCTTCTCCTTGCAAACGCCATAAACTCTTCACTGAACACAATTAGATCGGTGCTGTATATCAACCCTCAGGAGCTGGATCAATAAAGATGACGTGAACGTATAGCGGTGCATGAGGCGGTATGCCAGCGGCTTTATTATGTGATTCATTTAGCTATTAATGAGCCGTTTTAGTCTCTGACAGGTCTCAGATGATTGAGGAGAGGTTTTATCTATCTGGGTGGTGCGGATGATTTTTTTTAGATGGTGACAGTCCACCGTAGGCTGCAAAGAGAGAGCAAATTTATTATGTGATGCCCAGGTGGGGTGGCATTAGAGTATATTAATAATGCCATAATGATGCAGGATCAAACATTACAAATGTTACACCTGTTAAACTCTAATCTGTGTAAATTGTGTGTCATTTTTCTGTTAAAGGAGACATATCATGAAAATCGTCTCGGTTACGTATGTAACCCTCGTTCCCTGAAGGAGGGAACGGAGACGTACGTCAGTAGTGACCGACGAATTGGGATATCGCTAGAGAGCCCTATCAGCTTCGAGTGAACTACAACAGGCCAATGAAGTTGGCGTGCGATATTTGCATAATGCGCACCGCCCCCGCCAGGTGGTATAAATAGGGGAGCAGATGCAATCGCACTCTGTTTTTCGCTGAGGAGACAATCTAGTCCGCACTACAGCGAGGGTACAGCAACTGTGGCGACGGGACGTACGTCTCCGTTCCCTCCTTCAGGGAACGAGGGTTACATACGTAACCGAGACGTTCCCTTTCAGTCGGTCACGTTCGACGTACGTCAGTAGTGACCGACGAATTGGGATCCCAAATAAAGCGCCACAGTATGAACCCCTTCCAGTGCCCAGCGCAAGCTCTAGCCACCCGGCGCACCAGTGGGACGGGGAAGGGGGCGAGCTTACTCTGAGAGAGTCTACTGCTGTTCCGATATACCCACTAAGTAAACTAGACTACACTGGGGAAGCGAACTCGTAGGGGACGCTGCGGAGACCACTACCCACCTGTAGGGGAGGAATTTACGTGGAGAGTACACATATGGACTGGCCGTGGGCAGTACGCATATGGAGTCCCTGGGATGGCTCCACCTGGGTAGGGGGGAGACTCATCTGACAGGTGACAGCAGAGCTGGCTCTGCTAGGGAAGACACAGGCTCGCCGTAGGGAGTTGACCGTGGACAAATACACACATGGGACCGCTCACGTGGAGGGGTCACGACATGTGGAACCCAGCCAAACGTCAACGTCGGTGACGGAGGTTTGGCCTGGCATCAGACACTCCGCAATGTCCGAGCCGAAGGGGGAGGCGGAGGAACTCGACAGGGTTCGCCAAGCGGGGAACTCGACTGGAGTAAAAAGGATGCACGTATCCGGCCCAGGGGGCGGGAGTGGCATTGCAAGCCGACACTAGAACGGGCTCTTCGCGTCTACCGGCTGGTGGAAGCGAGTACACGGGAAGATACCGGTTCTACACGAAGGCTATAGAATCTAGCGAACGTGTTAGGTGTCGCCCAGCCCGCAGCTCTACAGATATCTGTCAGCGAGGAGCCGTGCGCCAGCGCCCAGGAAGAGGCCACTCCTCTGGTGTAGTGGGCTCTCAACCTGAGCGGGCAAGGCACGCCCTGGGACTCATACGCCAGGGCGATGGCGTCCACTATCCAGTGGGCCATCCTCTGCTTGGAGACAGCCTTTCCCTTCTGCTGGCCTCCGTAACAGACAAAGAGCTGATCTGAGGTCCTAAAGCTTCGCGTTCTGTCCACGTACAGGCGCAGAGCGTGGACGGGAGAGAGCAAAGCTAGGGCTGGGTCTGCCTCCTCCGAAGGCAGCGCTTGCAGGTTCACTACCTGATCTCGAAAGGGAGTGGTAGGAACCTTGGGCACATATCCAGGCCGGGGTCTCAGGATAACGTGAGAGTCACCGGGCCCGAATTCCAGGCACGATTCGTCAACCGAAAATGCGTGCAGGTCCCCTACCCTCTTGAGCGAGGCCAATGCAACCAGGAGGACGGTCTTTAGGAAAGTACTTTTAACTCGACTGATTGCAAAGGCTCGAAGGGACGACCCCGGAGAGATGTAAGAACCAGGGTCAGATCCCAAGAGGGTACAGAGGGGGGCCAGGGAGGATTAGTCTCCTCGCCCCCCTCAAGAACCTGACGATCAGATCGTGCTTCCCTAGCGATTTACCATCAACTGCATAGTGATGTGCGGCGACAGCGGCAACATACACCTTGAGGGTGGAGGGAGACAGCCTTCGCTCCAGGCCCTCTTGCAGAAAGGAAAGCACGGTTCTGACCGAACATGATCGGGGGTCCTCTCGCTCTGGTTGAGAGGAACACCATTCGACGAATAGGTTCCACTTCAGCGCATAGAGGTTCCTAGTAGAAGGAGCTCTAGCGGAAGTGATGGTGTCTGCGACCGCTTGCGGGAGATCACTCAGAACCTCCGCGTCCCGTCCAGGGACCACACATGGAGTTTCCACAGGTGGGGACGCGGGTGCCAGAGGGTGCCCCGTCTCTGAGTCAGGAGGTCCTTCCTCAGAGGAATGGGCCAGGGAGGTGCTGTCGCGAGGAGCGTAAGGTCCGAGAACCAGGTCCGAGTGGGCCAGTATGGAGCCACTAACAAGACCTGCTCCTCGTCCTCCCTGACTTTGCACAGGAGCTGTGCGAGAAGGCTCACTGGGGGAAACGCATATTTGCGTAGGCCCCGGGGCCAGCTGATTGCCAGGGCATCCATGCCGAGCGTGCCGCCGGTCAGGGAATAGAACTGGGAGTGGGCAGTCTCCGGGAGGCGAACAGATCTATCTGTGCCTCGCCAAAGCGCTGCCAGATCAGCTGGACCACCTGGGGACGGAGTCGCCATTCGCCCGGAAGCGGAGGCTGCCGTGAGAGCTCGTCGGCTGCACGGTTGAGCACGCCTGGGGCGTGAATGGCACGAAGCGACCTCAGATGCTTCTGACTCCATAGCAAGAGATGGCGGGCGAGTTGCGACATACGGCGGGAGCGTAGACCACCCTGATGGTTGATGTACGCAACGGCCGCAGTGTTGTCCGAGCGGACCAGTACGTGCTTGTCTGTCAACAGCTCCTGGAAGCGGCCCAGTGCAAGACGTACTGCTAGCAACTCGAGGCAATTGATATGCCAATGCAGTTGGGGCCCCGTCCACAGACCCGATGCTGCATGCCCGTTGTACGTGGCCCCCCACACCGTGGCAGAGGCATCTGTGTGGACCACAGCATGCCTGGACACTTGTTCGAGGGGAACTCCAGCCCGCAGGAACGAAGAGTCTGACCACTTGGTGAGGGTGCGACGGCAGTTCGGTGTCACGGGGACACGGAACGTACCGCGCTGCCACGCCCATCTCGGGACCCGGCCGCGGAGCCAGTGTTGAAGCGGCCTCATATGAAGCAATCCGAGCGGCATGACTGCGGCTGCGGATGCCATATGCCCCAGGAGCCTCTGAAAGAGTTTCAGTGGGGCCGCCGTCCTGCGCTTGAGCGTACTCAGGCAGGTCAACACTGACTGGACGCGCTCCTCGGAGAGGCGCGCGGTCCAGGCGACCGAATCCAGTTCCCTACTGAGATAAGAGATCCTCTGCCCGGGGGAGAGTTTGCTCTTGTCCCAGTTGACCCGAAGACCCAACCGACTGAGGTGAGCTAACACCATGTCCCTGTGTTCGCACAACTGCTCCCACGAGCTGGCCAGGATAAGCCAGTCGTCGAGGTAGTTGAGATGCGAACGCCCTGTTCCTTGAGCGGAACAATGGCCGCCTCCGCAACCTTCGTAAAGACGCGGGGCGACAGGGCCAGCCCGAAGGGTAGGACTTTGTACTGATATGCCCGACCCTCGAACGCAAACCGTAGGAGTCTGTGTCGAGGCAGAATCGAGACATGAAAGTACGCGTCCTTCAGGTCGATCGCTGCAAACCAATCCTGGGGACGGATGCATTTGAAAATGCACTTCTGCATAAGCATCTTGAACGGCAGCCTGAGAAGGGACCGATTCAGGACACGCAGATCCAGGATTGGCCGTAGCCCACCGCCCTTCTTGGGTACAATGAAGTAGGGGCTGGAGAACCCTGACTTCAAATCGGCTGGAGGGACCGGCTCGACTGCATCCTTCGCCAGGAGGACAGCAATCTCCGCCCAGAGAACAGGTGCATTGTCCAGGGACACACGAGTGTAATGGACACCCCTGAACACCGGGGGACGCCGGGCGAACTGAATCGCATAGCCGAGTCTGATGGTACAAATGAGCCAGCGGGACGGGCTGGAAAGCGCTAGCCAGGCTTCCAGACACCGAACCAGCGGGACCAAATGGACCACAGACGTACCGGGCGTGGGGCAGCGAGGTAGAGTGCTGGACCCGACTCGGACGGCATAGCGGCCCGTAGTGTGGTCAGACTCTGCAAGGTGGCAGTGTGAATGGGAGACGGCACATGGGAGGCGGCCTCAACCAACACACTGGGACCTGCTGGCGAAGTGAGAGGGGGCTGAGAGTGGTGAGGTGGGGCCTCGCGCACTGCCAGCCGCGCCCTCTTGGGACCTGGAGGGTCAGAAAACAGTTCTACTCCGTGGGCACCGCTGGTCTCCGGAGAGCCAGCGGCGGAACAAACCAAAATTCTCCACCCGGCCCTCCTCCGGGGAGGGAGCGATGCGGGCATCGTCTCCCGAAGAACTGTTTACCTCAGCTCCAGGTCACCAGTTTCTCCAGGACCGCTTCTCGCTAGCCAAGTGGCTTGGCTGCGGGCTGAGCGGGCTGGATTTTAGGCCAGCTTGTGAGATGAGAGCATCGAGAAAGCGTACTTAGACGATGACACACCTCTGCAAGGCTAGCCAGGGGTGTTTCCGGACCACCATGGTAGACATTGTCTGGCCAGGGGCCTGCGCTATGACTTGCATCATGCGTAGCTCAACCCCGACTCAGAACTACCCATATGCAATGAGTGCTTTGGCCTTCCACAGACTTGCCGGGGGCCAAGACCCATGCAGGGCAGAGGTGGTGTGCCCGTAGCACTGCCACCCCACCACAGAGGGTAGTGAGAGAGAAAAAACTTAATGCAGATATGACCCTTTTGGTGTTCCATATTTGGCACCAAGAAAGGCTTCTAAACTGCCAAGTTTTTCATGCACGTCCAGGCTAAGACAGGGGGCGGGGCAAGGCGAGTACGCGTCACACCACGCCCCCAGGGGCCCGGGAAAGCATGGTCGTTAACTCTGAATCTGATTCAGCATGAGCACATCACAACCGTGGGACGCTCAGCCTCATCTTCATGTCCAGAGCCCAACAACCCTCTCTCCAATGTAGCAGTCGACATCTGATCCTCTGCTGGAGCCCTGACTAAGATGCTAGGTCCCCCATAAGAAGGACCAGCAATCCACCCAGAAGCTACCAGCCATGTGAGAGAGTGAACGTGGTCGTCTAACTGAACGACACACGGCGCTGAGCGCCGACGTGGCCATGTTTTTACCAAACATAAACCACCCACGAACACAGTCCCAGCATGTTTGCGATGCGCTAGAGGAGTGGGGGGCCCACGGAGATTGGCTCGGCAGGTAATGCCCCACTGTGATCCTCTGGTCACCCTGGCTTATTCACCAAAAGTAGTACTTTTCTGATTCAGAAAGAGAAACTAGATCGGGGAATAGGTGAGGGGACTCCACCTCGTTTGAGGCACTCGAGTCTCGACCACGCATCTAGAGCGCCGAACAACGCGCTGGGTTGCCATGGCAACGCGCGCTGTCAGCCGGCAGCTCGACGGCACACGGCGCGCTGAGCGCTCAAGCCCTTACGAGAAAGGCAAGACGAACAACGCGCCGACGTGGGCATGCTCTCTTTTTTTTACAAGAGAATATGAACCACCCACAAACACAGTCTCAGCACGCTAAGCAGACATGAGAGAAAGTGATTGTGGCCGTCAGTGAGGATAGGAAACGACCGCCTCCAGAAACGCACAGACAGAATGACGTCTTGAAAAAGACGCAGTGTCTGTCTGTGAAGCTCTTTTAGAAGCTCTTGTTCTTTGTGCCGAAGCACACAGGGAACAGCCGCGATGTGACTGCAGGTACACTTTTCACTCCCTGAGTCACACACACAGAGGAACCGGCCCAAATCGCAAACCAACGGGGCAAATAATGCTGTGAAAACAGCAGTTGAGAGCTGTATAACAGCTCGAGAAGCTCACTCTGGGAAGCTCGCGGCCTCGCTGTAAGGTGCCATAAAGCCAGCACTGTAGAACAAAAGCTCTTCAAAGGCTTGCGAAGTCACTCTCAGACTAACAGCAGGAACACACAGGTTGGCTCCGAAGCGAAAGACAGAGTGCGATTGCATCTGCTCCCCTATTTATACCACCTGGCGGGGGCGGTGCGCATTATGCAAATATCGCACGCCAACTTCATTGGCCTGTTGTAGTTCACTCGAAGCTGATAGGGCTCTCTAGCGATATCCCAATTCGTCGGTCACTACTGACGTACGTCGAACGTGACCGACTGAAAGGGAACTGACTTTTTCCATGTTTAAGTGCTATAATCGGGTCCCCGGTGCATCTACCAACCCAGAAAACATGAAAAAGGACAATCCAGTGACTTTGTTTTGGCAAGCATGTGAAAAAACAAGCCGCTCTGATTTCTCTCCCCTTGTGACGTACGAAGGAGATCTTATTATAATATTACCGCCCCTTAATCTGCACGTTTCCATAGCCTGCAAGTTGACCCTGGCAAGCTCGATTGCTAAAAAATCGATATTTTGGGAAAAAATATTAGACCATTCACAGAATTTGATAGCAATCATAAATGTTAGCCTGGTGTGTATATTTGGCAAACAGGTTTTACACAAAAGATTAACATGACGGCACATGCTAGTCGATGAGTTGAATCAACTCCACAGCAACTACATAAATTTATCCACTAACCATTCAGAAACATCCAGTTGCATTCTAAAAGTTGTAACTTCTTCTGGAGTCTCTCCATCAGTGTCCCACTCTGGTTTGAACAATGTAAGGCTGAACACTGTTACTGACAATTCATTACTGACAAATAATTTTGGCTGCGTGAGATTCTCCAGCTTTGTTGTTGTTGTTGAGCAACCAAAGTGTGAGCTGTTAAAGCTCCACCCTCTTCTGGAAAGGGGGCCGGGAGCAGCAGCTCATTTGCATTTAAAGGGACACACACAAATATGGCATGTTTTTGCTTACACCCAAATAGGGGCAAATTTGACAAGCTATAATAAATTATATGTGCGGTATTTTAGCTGAAACTTCACGGACACATTCTGGGGACACCAGAGACTTATATTACATCTTGTGAAAAGGGGCATTATAGGTCCCCTTTAAAATACTTAGTGACTAAGCAACTAATGACTCTGGAGCTGCTGGAACATGATGCTAATTGGCTGATAGCACTACAAAAAAAGAAAACCACATTCTCGATATTGTAATCTAAGTCGACAAGAGTCTGTAAAATCTATTATAATATGAATGAGAAAAAATTATTTATGGTATTGCCAGAATAACACAGCTGCATTTAAATGGCTGTCAAAGGAGAAAGATGTTTTTTTGGGTCCATACGGTGTGATTCCAGCATCTACCAGTAGGTTTAACAAGGAAATGTCAACAAACCGAATTTTGACTCATTGGGGGCAGGGCTTTCTCCTTTAAGACATGCTAAATGCATTACAAGCATTCAAGAGTGCACAATACATTTCTCAAGGAATCAGCATTCATTATGAAAAGATAATTTATTCTCAAACCTCTAAGTCTTGTTTTTTTCTCATCCCCCAGGTGGTCAAAGGATGTTAAAATTATTTTAAGATCAGTACAAAGAGAAAAAGTGAAAAGGAGAGAGATAAAGAGAGATGGAAACAAACTTAGCTCATGCCGGAGAAGTTAAAAATATCTTTTTAAAATCAACATGAAATTGAAATTGCTTTTATTTACATTAACACACATTCCTGGTGTTTATTTGCACAATTCATCAGTACATGTTATTCTAAAGAAAAGTTTGTCTTTGTAATCTTTCATCAAAATGTATCAACGTTTTGGCTGATTGCCTAAAAAATTTGTGATGGTTAATAGTTAAATATATAAACAGCTATGGCGCAAACTATATATAGTTTTTGTATAGTTTTTCCATTTTTTTTAAAGAAATTAATACTTGGTGACAGTAAAGACTTATGTTTTCTATAAATGCTGTACTTTTGAACTTTCTATTCATCAAAGGATCCTAAAAAATGTATCAGTTTCCACAACAATATTAAGCAACACAACTGTTTTCAACATTAATAATAAGTAATGTTTCTTGAGCAGCAAATCAGCATATTAGAATGATTTCTGAAGGATCATGTGACACTGAAGACTGGAGTTATGATGCTGAAAATTCAGCTTTGCATCACAGGAATAAATTACAATTTAAAATATATTCAAATAAAAAAATATATATTTTTAAATTGTAAAAAATATTTTCACAATTTTACTGTTTTAGTGTATTTTTAACCAAATAAATGTAGCCTTGGTGAGAATCTTTCAAACTCTTTAAACAATCTTACTAACCCCAAATTTTTAAACAGTAGTGTACTTTATATAATCTCATTATTTTTAATGGAAAAGCACACTATTGAAATCGAGTTTATTTTTTTGCTCATTTTGTTCTTTTGGACTGATTTACTCCTCTGCTTTGAGACTGTGTTGAATTTATTTTAATATAATTCAGTAAACTGCTCTTCTTGTCATCCCAACTCATGATCTGAACGTGAGCCAGCTCTTAAATTCTAATTGTTTCCCACTTCTGCTGCAAATGTTGTTTCATGTTGACTTCAACAAGAACCAATTATAATGTGATTCCCTAATGACTAACAGTAAACATCCAACTGGCTACAGATGGAAACCACACACACCTGTTGAAAAGAAAAGGAATCAAATTGCTCATTGTATCAGAAAGGAAAAATGGAGGGGAGTGAAGCTGTTCAATTGATTGTCTACTGGCATTGTGATATTCCTTCTTAATTGCTGCAAATGGCAGGATGAAATTGCAGCAGACAGATATTTATGTCAGAGCATTTAAGCGCTGCCATTGGAAGGAGGAGAACTGCCTGACGAGATGACGCTATTGTATCATACTAGCTAAATTTGGTTATGTTGGCTATGTGAGAGAGATGGAGAGAGAGCTCTTCTTTTGTCTAAATTTCTTTCTTATATTCAATTGAAACGAAATCAATATTGTATAATATTTTCAGGATCTTGCTGTGTATAGACCCATACAAGTTTTATATCTAGGTTTTTGTATTTTTAAACAAACTTTTAAGCACATTAAAAAAGGGTAAATTCACTAAAATGCACAACTTTCATGCATGAATTATGACAACCTCAGTCAGGTTTTTATCCTATGCTCTTAGGCCTTGGAAAACATGATTTGAACAAGATTGTTTTTCCCACATATTTTTCAAAGAGATTTTCAGATGTCCACTTGAGTGGACACAGAATGTACCAGAGTACGTTGATACGTAGCAATCAGTTGTTTTCAATCTCATCTGAATTGAGCAGTGTTGGGGGTAACAAATTACAAGTCAACTTGGTCTCATGGAAAGACGTACCTGTGGGAATGTTTTCGCGAGTCGCAAAAATACGTACCAATTACGTACATATCACTGCAGTTTCCAACAGAAATTAACACTAGAGGCAGTAAAACAGCAAGCGCTTTTAATCTTTTTCATACACAGTTATGATTACAGGGTCAGATTATGGATTAATCAAGACTTGTTTTCCCGTCTCCTTGCACAATATTATGTTATGACTCGATTTGTAAACGAATATATTTTGGACTTTGCATCGGTTAACCAGCTCCATATGTTTCGCTTTTCTGACATAACAAGTTTGCTTGGTAGCTCAGCTGATACGGAGTTGGACGAGGAAGCCTCGGGTACGAATCCGGGGAAAAATGAGTCACGGTAAAAGAGCTCAAAGATGAGAGATCAAAACAAGCTAAAACGGCACAATTACGGATGCTTTTTATGTCACATTTGCTTTTGTTAACACTATCTAGTAGGTTTAGGTGTAGTGTTGGTGGTACGTTATTTTAAAACATAATGGAGCATTACACTTTTAGCGCCACTCACTGGACAAATTTCCAATCAGAACTGCGGTGATTCGTATAAAAACCAACGTCATAAAACATACCATATTCTCGTTTATCCGTTTCGGCAAAAAAGAAATAAAATAATAAAATAAACACGCTTTTAGCGCCACTCAGTGGGCATTTTACATTGAAACTGCAGTGATATGTACGTATTGGTACGTATTTTGCGACTCGCGAAAACGTTCCCACGGGCACGTTATTCTAATGAGACCAGGATCTTACTAGTAACATGCATTGTTATCAGTTTTTTGATGTAACGAGTACAGTAACTCATTTTCATGTAATGAGTAAAGCATTACAAGTAATGTGCAATATGTAATCAGATTATTTTTTTGATGCAATGAGTAAAGTAACGCATTGCAAGTAACAAACATTACATAATCAGATTACTTTTTGATGTAACTGCAAATTACATTCACAAATACATTCATTTACAGCCAAAAATGTACTGAAGCTGAAGTATTTTCAAGAACAACAGTCACAGTAATAGTATGAATTTTAGCTGAAATATAGCTAGTGATGCATGATGTCCAATTTAGTGGACATATTTCAAATCAATACTTGGAAAATTTAACAATGATATGACTCCTTAGACGTTACTTGATGTTACAACATTTTTCTTTTTACCTGCAAGAGTCTCCTAGGACAGAAGGAATGGATATTCTAGGGCAACTTGGCATTTCTGACTGGCTGTCAGCCATCCTGGTTTGAAGAGAAAAGAGAAAAAAAAAAAAAATCCACATATACAACGGCTTGCCACTTGATAGCAGTTGATGCAGTGGAGTCCACTGTAGTGGTTCATGTGCAACTATGCAATCAAAACCCACGCATATGCAAGAAAATGGCTTTTTGAATAGTTTCTCAGGGGAACGCAAAATGTTTGCGAGAGAACGCAAAAGCATTAACATGTAGAGCCAGATTTACAGTTTACACCAGCGCAAACCCTCTTTTGGCATTAAAAAAAAAAAAAACTACTGTCTGGATTTACTAAAGACACACAGTGCAAAATTAGCACTGAAAAGGTGTGGACTGAGTTGTTTTGCGGCAGACCTTATTGAATATGCATTTGTAGGAGTTTCCCTTTCAGACGCAAAATTTATGGGAGAAAAGTATTTAAATGAATCACATAACATGATTTACTAATGTTTGCACTAGTCAATTTACTGGTATTTGCACCACTATTTAACACCCCAAAAAAGAGTGTCTTAACCCATTTTGCGACATGGCTGCAATTGTTGCTGCTAGGATGAGAAACCGCAGAAAACAAAGAGCACGTGGTAGAAGGGAGAAAATATTTTCCACTCATATTAATTTCTTTGGAATGCCAGAGGAAGACGTTATTGGAACATAATAATAATAATAATAATAATAATAACAACCTTTATTTTCTATAGCGCCTTTAAATGTACATCTCAAAGTGCTTTACAGAAACAAATAAAACAACAAAGATACACCACACAATATAAAGATTAAAGTTAAAGCGACAAAATAAACTATAAAATAAGCACAATGAAAAATTACAATTATTCAATTAAAAGCTACCCTAAAAAAATGATTTTTTAAGCGGAGATTTAAAAATGCCAAGAGATTTAGCTTGCCTTATCTCAATCGGTAAAGAATTCCAAAGTTTTGGAGCTAATGAAGAAAAAGCCCTATCTTCCATCAATCTTAAACGAGTTAAGGGAACAGTTAAAAGACCAGTTTCAGAAGAACGAAGGTCACGGGTTGGAGTATAGGGAATTAAAAGCTCGGTCAAATATTGAGGTGCCAACCCATGTAAGTAAGCCTTGTAAGTAAGCATCAAAAAGTCTACTATAACCTAATGGGGAGCCAGTGTAAAGACTCCAAAATGGGAGTAATATGACCTCTTATCCTAGTTCTAGTAAGGATTCTAGCAGCCGAATTTTGCACTACCTGCAATTTGTTTAAGGTAGCTTTTGACACCCCAGCCAACAAGGCATTACAGTAATCAATATGGGAAAACACAAAAGTGTTTATCAGTCTCTCAGCAACAGTAAACGACAGCATTGGACGCAATCTGGCAATATTTCTAAGATGGAAGAAAGAAGTTTTAACAGTATTTTGGACATATGGCTCAAACGTTAAATTGGCATCAAAAATTACCCCTAGATTCCTCAATTTTGTTTGAAACTCCACATTTGAACCATCAAGAGTTAGAGTGACTGACCCAGCTTTGCGTAGTTGGTGGGGTGAACCAACGAGCATAATCTCGGTCTTTTCACTGTTAAGACAAAGAAAATTTTCTGTCATTCATTCTTGCATCTTAGAAATACATTCAGAAAGAAAATCAACAGGCACAGTTTCATTAGGTTTAAAATGAATTTATATCTGAGTATCATCTGCATAAAAATGAAATTTTAGACCAAGTGATCTCAAAAGCTGGCCAAGAGGGAAAACATCAATATTAAAAAGCAGAGGGCCCAAAATTGATCCCTGAGGGACGCCAGATTGCACAACATTAACCTCAGATCTAAATCCACCCATGGCAACAAACTGCTTCCGATCCTTGAGGTAGGACTTAAACCAATTAAGATGTACATGTATATGTGTACATGTTTGTCAGATTACATGTAACAAGTTGCGCCTGTGTCGACCTGCACTTAATGCTTATTTGCGACCCAGCACTAATTTGCGCTGCTCTTTGTAGATTGCGTTGGTCATTATGTAAATTATTTGACTGTGTCTGTGTTCTTTAATTTGCATGTCAGCAGTAGATCACGAGTAAAACTTGCCACTCCCATCGGCGCATTTGTGGAATTGCGCTCTCACGCTAATTTGCCCTGTTTAGTTAATCTGGCCAATGATGTTTCCTCTAATCTTTTTTTTTTTCTTTTTCTTTCATATCCCTTTAAGGGCTCAGTAAGGTTCTTCAGAATATTAAAGTGTTCTTTACTAAGAAAAAACAAAATGGTTCTTTTAAGAACTGTTCACTTAAAAGTTCTTTGGGGAACCAAAAATGGTTCTTCTAAAACACCCTTTTGGAACCTTTATTTTTAATAAAGGTGTATCTGCATGATGCAATCAATATTGCGCTCTTCATGACTGCGGAAAGTACTCAACCAAAAGCAACATCAACCTGTAACATGGGGAATTGTGCCATGCAAACCAGTTCAGCTCAGATTTTGTTGCAGTGTTTTTAAATAATTTCTTTAGTGAATAGGGTGCTAAAACAACAGCGGGTGCATTTCATTCTTAGCGAATTCCCCTATCAGACGTCTAAAGAACTACTGAGTCAACTGCCATCTTTCATTGCAAATTTGAATTTGAAAAGCAGTAGTAATCATTTTAATACATGAATATTTTATACTGTTTTTTAAGTGCCTGCATGATAGGTCATGCATGTATTGTTGTGTTTGTCGGATGCCAGGCTTGTATAATGTTATTTACGAGCATGCACACGTGAAAGGACTAAGTGACTGTGAGCTTCCCTTGAGAAGATGGTTCCTGCTGGATGTATGGCTGGCTACCCTCGGTGGTTCGGGCAAAAGCCATTTGGAAGCAAGATGGATGACTCGAGGGAAAAATAAAACGTACCTTTGAGCATAAAAACCATTTCACTCTAAATAATTCAAAAGCCTTGCTGTTAATGTCGCCCCACTTCTTCAGATTGAAAGTAAAAATAACATAGAAAAACAACAACAAACCTGAGTGAAGACCTGCAGACTGAAGAGTACGAGAGAAAAGTGAGATGTGACCTGGAAACTAATATCCAATAAGCTATTCATTTGAAATTACAAGGCAATTCTTGCTTTGATTACTCTTAGATGGAATGGTAGGTTTAGGGCTGTGAAATTTTCCATTAATATAAAGGAAAGAGGTACAACTTTGTGTTTTAGTAAGAATAAAAGCTTTTTTTCCTACCTAGAAAGCATTTGAAAGCATCTGAGAAATGTTCCAACATGTTATGCAATATTATACCTTGCATATATTTTTCATAGATAAGGATGCACTGCAAACAGCTCTGTAAAAATAATAATAATAAATAATAATAATATCAGAGATGTTTAATGAAAGTAAGAGAAATGTCTATAATAAATTATCAAATCATGTTTATATGGTAGGCCTACTACACTTATACACTTAAAACTTATATGATGTACTCATGTGAACTTTTTTAATTCGAATCCACTAAAAATTATTTTCATGATTTGTTATCACAACTTTTTTTTTTTTTTTTTTCTCAAATCAACTTAGATAATTATTGTGGTTCAGATAATATAATATTTTGAGTTTATGTTGATTAAACTAATCTCCATTGTATTAACTCATTTTTTTTATTTCAGAATTTTTTTATTTTTCAGGTATCTTACTTTTTTAAGTTAAACCAACAATATTTTTTTACAGTTAACTGGCAGTAGCGCACATACATGTGCTAACATAACTAAAACACACAAAACAACTTTGTTTGTTTGTCTGGTCTGAACCTGAGTTTGATTGCTCCCCCTGCCCCTGCTGGAGAGTGTTCACAGTATATTATTTGGATCTGAACCGCAGTACGCTTGTGTCATCAAAGCAGCAGCTGTTTACCCCTGTTGCATGGTAATGACAACACAGGAGAATGTGGCAAAATTCATAGTGTTGCTCACCTCTCACCTCACCTTTTTTTTTTTTTTTTTTTTTTTTTTAACCTTTGGTTTCTGTTTTCAAAGCATCAGTACATAATGGCACTTGTGTCTATCTGCCGTGAGAGTGAGAACACACAAACACACATCATCAATAGCAGTTCACTTCCACGATTTAGTATGATTGCATTCGTATTAGCAGCGAACTGTACTGGAGTTCATTTGAACCGTACCCCAGACCACCCTTTTTTGTGGACTCGGTAGGGTTCACGGCTGTGCACCAGAGTGCGCAAAACAGCGTTCACATCATCCAAACGAACCAAACTCTGACGTCAATCAAACCTGGATGCCAAGGTTGCCAAGTCCACAGTATTCCTGTAGAATCTGGCTTAAACTGATGCCACTGGTTGATTTTCCCCCCGTGGCTTAAAGGTTTGACATATTGCATAAACTAAATTTGACTGAATTGCTTGTATTGAAATATTTTATATTTTACCAATTATAAAAATGACCTAGATGTTAAGTTTTGTGAAGGAGGGCCTCTCGTAGGGAGCCTTAGAGCTGTGTTTATGATCACTACGATATAGTGGTTTTCAATCTGCATAACCGTTATTGTAAAATATGTATTTTTTACAGGTATGGGAAAGACATATTTATAATTTTTATATTTGGGATATGGTCATTGGGCAACTTTTGGGCTATTTTGATTGGCCATTGGGCTAGTTTTGTTACGCAGACCTGGCACCCTTAGGGGGCTTTCACACTGGGCATATTTGCTGTGGTCCGAGCGCGACTATTTCTGGTGCCCCCGCAGCGTTTCTCTGGTTTCACACTCAACTTGATTCTATCGAACCATTTGCATTCATTTTACGTCATCACACCCAGTGTGCTCCTGGGTCCGCATGACAGCTTTTACATTACCACTTTTTCATGCGAACTATGCTCTGTTTCAAACTAAATTGCCAGTGTGAAAGCATCTTTAATTTCAACACTTTCAACTCCTTATACAGTCTTTATCAAAGCTTGCTGGGAAAATAAATGTCCCTTGATTTGAAATAAGTAATAATTGTGGTTCTTGAAACTGATCAATATTATTTCTTCATTCTCAAATATCTGGAAATTTAACAAAAAACAGTAAGTATAATTATTTATTTTGTTAATCAACTAATTTCATTTCATTAATAAAACATAAATAATACATGTACATTTTAGACAAAATCAACTGTTGGATTTTCAGGCATTTATTTTTATATGTCCAACTCAAATAATCACCACTGAATTATTTTTTAAAGTGAATTCTACAAAGATTTGCTAGTTTTGGATTTAATACTGACTTTTTCTCCTGTATTGTCTGTGTAACTGTTTGCAGAGACTGCTGTGTCATTATTTGAACGAGTTAGCACTCTGCTGTATGCGGTCTATTATTGTAGGATCATCAGTTTTTAGATTCACTCCGCCTAACATCACATTAAAAAAAACTCGGGTCGGTGGCATCCAAGTGATACCTTTGTCTATCCGAGCCAAAATAAGCTGTAACGTGAACCAGACTGTATGATAGTCAAATGTCTGGATCTGTGAGACTAAGAGAGATTCAGCCTTTTCCACTGTGATGCTGAGCAGAAAGCCTCGTCCTGCCCTTTTTGAGGACATTAGGAGTCTGTGAGATCTTGTGCGGTGGCCTTTGGAGCTGCTTTGATGGATGTTATGAGCTATGCCAGAATGACAGAAAAGCTGATGGACCGCATTCAGGGATCCACTGCTTTCAGGTACTGACCTTTACACCTGACGTTCACAATGTAATATATGAACACATGTGAGTCTCTCAGAGACTAGACAAATGTACGGATATAGTGTAGCATGAAAGAAGGCATCAGTTCACATCAGTTCACACATTAAAACAGATCCAGTATAGAACAGAATGAATTTCCATGTTTGTCTTGGTTGGATAGGACTTCTTTAAGTGCTGGTCAAGATGGTGAACCAGTACAATTATGCTTTGTAGCAAGACAAAACATATACAGACAATTAAAAGTGACACTTAAAGGGTTAGTTCACCCAAAAATGAAAATTCTGTCATAAATTACTCACCCTCATGTCGTTCCACACCCGTAAGACCTTTGTTCATCTTCGGAACACAAATTAAGATATTTTTGAACAAATCTTTTGTTTCGAATCAGTGGTTTGGAGCGTGTATCAAACTGTCAAAGTCACAAGGCTTCGTTACGTCATAAGTGTTTAGAAAGTTCAATGGTTCACCACTGGGGGGCATGACTTTGGCACGCTCCGAACCACTGATTCAAAACAACAGATTCATAAAGCTTCGAAGCTTCATGAAGCAGTGTTTTGAAATCGCCCATCACTAGATATTGTTGAATAAAGTCGTTATTTTGTTTTTTTGGCACACAAAAAGTATTCTCGTCGCTTCATAACATTAAGGTTGAACCACTGTAGTCACATGAACTGTTTTAAATATGTCTTTAGTAGCTTTCTGGGCATCTGAAAGTGTCTTGCTGGCAATGGAGGCCTCACTGAGCCATCATATTTGATCAAAAATATCTTAATTTGTGTTCCGAAGATGAACGACGGTCTTACGGGTGTGGAACGGCATGAGGGTGAGTAATTAATGACAGAATTTTCATTTTTGGGTGAACTAACCCTTTAAAAGCAGGGTAGGCAATGTTTTTCATGAACACTTTTTGTTATACTGGTTGAAACTCTCTTCACATAGCAATCAATAATATAATTGGTCTAAATATAAAAAAAAAAAAAAAAAAAAAAAAAAAGTACATATATCTTATGTGAAAGTGTCAAAAAATGTTTGTCTGATTGCAATGATAGGATGTCCTAGCTGCCTGTCAACCTATATATTTCCATACCGCCACACACCCAGTGCACCCTGTTTTTGTCCTGAGACTTCAACAGATGATATATGTACATTTTTTAATTAAATAATACTAAAACAAAACTGGTTGAAAGTAATTGCAAAAATGGCTCAGAAAAGAAGTAACATTAGATTTGAGAAATTGAGCTTGTGTATCATTTGTTTCAGATGACGGATCAATGGATATTTTCTTTTTAAGTGACTTTTGGGGCCACTGAACACTGTAAACCCGAACAGTACTACTAACTTATAAAGATTGAGTACGCTGCAATTAAAGTCTGTTAAATCATTGATGCAACTTAAAACAATTACATTTTCTGAACAAGGAGTTTAGTTTTATTTTTGTGTAGCTCAACATTTTTGAGTAAACCCTTATACTTAAATTATTTTTAAGTTTACTGAGCGATATAAATTCACGTCATCCATGTCACGTCGTTGCCGATGTTACAGACGTAACTAACGTTATCAGAAGAGTCCATTCAACATTAAACTGAGTTGTAGCAGATTTCAAGTTCACAGCATGCTTTGCGTCACACTCTATAAGGGAGAATAAATGTTGAAATTGAGTGTTATTTTGTGTTTTTTTTCACTAAATTAATACAGGGGAAGATGTGTTATTGTTTAATGTTCTGTTATTTTGGTATTTAAAGGTGTTTCTGTGATGTTGAAGTTTTGGGGTTACCATTGTGGTGAAGAGTAGTGCCTGTGGTTAGGTTGAAAATCGGCTGTGAAACATCAAGGCTATAAATACTGCATACTGATTCATGCAAGTAAAAAGTGGTTGTCTCTTTGATGGTTACATTAGCGCATGCTGGTGCTTAACTGTAAAGATTAGGTGTTAGTTTATTCAATATTTCAATTAAATTGTAATTACTGAATTTGTTTAGTATAAAATGAAAAAAATTAGGTTCTATTAAAATAAACTTTGAGTTGTTTACTTAAATGTTTTGAGTATTCTGAACTTATTGGGTTTTACAACCAATGCATCAAAATAATTGAAAAATAAGAAACATTATGTATGGTAAACAATAGTTAAGTACAGTGGACTTAAACATTAAATAAAACTAAAATTAAAAAAATTCAGTTTGACTTAATTGTTATTTATAATTATTCTTTACTTAAAAGATTTGAGTTGCTTTACTTGAATTGTTTGAGGTAATCGGTGTCTACAATAATTTTGAATAATTCTGAACTTATCAGGTTTTACAGTGTATACTGGTGACAAGCTCTTCTGTTTTTTTGTTTTTTTTCAGGATAAATAAATTAATCCATAATCCATAATTCGTTGAGGCAAGAAAAGCTGTTTGCAGAACTTGCCACATTCAATTTTCAAAATCACATAAAATTCACAGTAATGGGGATGGTAATATCTTATTTTTCACATATATTATATCTTTAATAATTCCAACAGACATGCACAAGCCAGACTGCTCCATTTACAATTCAAAGTTTGCTCATTTCTTTTTAAATGTTCATCCTTGAAGACACCAAAGACGGTCTGAAAGATCACCGTGTTCTAGATCATGTTCTAATTCTCAGGCAGTGTTTGACTAATCAGAGGCGCAGAAGACCCGGAGCACTCAGACTCTCTCCAGCCTGACCAGTGCTCTAAAGCCAGCAGTAATTGGACCTCCAGGGAGGAGAGAAGCTGCTCATGTGACCGCCGTCAGATTCTCTGGGGTCCCGCTATAGCACCACAGGCAGCACGAGAAAGTGTCTTCAAATGCAAACAGCCAGGAAGCCAAATACAGCTTAGAAACGGCGTGCAAATACTGTTTTCTCTGCCGTTCACGCTTCAAATAGACGTGCTGTGCATGTGAACAGCAAAACAGCAGCGCGAGCGTCCCGAGAAGGATTTGTCTGTTTGTTTTTAGAGCTTTTATTTGGAAACTGATTGTTTTTAAAGCTGGTTGTTTAGAGCAGCAAAATTTGTGCCTGAAAAAGTTTCAGAGACAGACAGAGAGACAGACAATCATAAGGGACCGCCTTTGCCATAGAGACATTTCCTAAAGTAATTACACTCTCTAACAAAGGCCTGGGAAATTGAACCATTAATTACAATGCCGAGAGGCACAAATAAAATCTGCTATAGCCAGTTTTAGGGATGGCAAACTCTCGATTGTATCTGTTTTCTGTAATGAGAGATTTGGCTGCGAGCAGATGAGTATTCCATTCCAGCCATCGCACTGTAATTTCAATAAATTATCTCTGTAGATGCAAAAAATAACTTAAATGCCATTGAGACCTTAGTGCCTGTTTGTTTCCAGGACCTCCAACTCCATTTCTTTGCTTCTGACCAGAGAAATAAGCCTATGTAATTCAAGCCTCAAGTAATGGGTTTTTGGGAACAGAAGGCTTGTCCATTTATCTTTCTTCTTAAACTGGACTAAACAAATCAAACTAAACAAGTACAAATAAATCCTGTGTTTTAAGTGAAGAAAATCAGTCAACAAGCATCCAGTAATTCCACATTAACTATGGACATGTCCGGTCAAATCAAATGTATTTATAGTGCTTTTCAAAATACACCTTGTTTCAAAGCAGCTTTACAGAAACTCATGATGTTAAAGTGGTATAAAGACTCCACTTTTTGACTCAAAGTCTCTTTTGGAGTCTCCTACAATAGGTTTACATGCATCCAAGGCCAAAAAACTCTCATAATATACATCTCAGCATAACCATATTTCTCAAAGAGAAAATGGTTTGTTTGAAGATTCAGTCTCTCTAAACCCCTCTTTTCCGAGAGCCTACTCTGCTCTGATTGGTCAGATGGCCCAGTCTGTTGTGATTGGTCTACTGCTTACAGCACGTGTAACTGCAACAGCGTCTTCTCGACATGTCGACAACATGAAACAAACTTTTCCATGCCTCAACTACAACTCTACAACTACAGTGTTTGAGGCTGGGTCAAGGTAGACGTTGGAAAGTTTAAAATTTTGCAGTCCTCTTACATTCACAAACAGCTATATTACACACTACATGAAACATAATATCCGAAAAAGCATAATATGGTCACTTTAATGGTTGTAATATCTTAATACTTAATAGTCACATTTAGCAGATTAGAGCTGGGAGATAATATAGGCTAATTTACATTTTGCGATGATACAAGCAATCAAGTAGTTGAGATTTGCTATATAGTATATTTATCGTCCTATGCAAATATACAGTATTTATGCAGATAAAATTATCCCACGATTGCCTTAGTTTTGAACCATATAGTGGTTGTTTTATAATTTGAAACCTAACAAACAAAATTGTGCTTGTGTCTTTAAAATAAATTCCACTTGCTTTGATATTTTATCTAATGCAGTGACATTCACACGTTTTTAAGTGCTGCTAAAGTGTCCAAATGCTTTCTGAAGCTGCTGTTTGTCTTTTATGGCTGTAGTCCGAGTAAAGTCTCAATTTCCCTTGAGGGATCAGTAAAGTTTTCATCTTATCTTGTTCTCAAAGAGCTTTCACAACACATTAAAAATATTTATTGCTATTGGTTCTTGGACCTATTGCTATTGGACCTTGACAACACAAGACAAACCTAGACATACAGATAATGGAGGGAAAAGGCTGTATTTGAACTGCAATATTAGTGACTATAACGGTTTATCATACTAAATGCAATTGTTTAAGCTTGTTTCTATTAAAGGATTAGTTCACTTTGAAATGAAAATTAGCCCAAGCTTTACTCACCCTCAAGCCATCCTAGGTGACTTTTTTTTGTTTCTGATGAAGACAGTCAGAGAAATATTAATAAATATCCTGACGCAACTGAGCTTTATAATGGCAGTGATAGGGTTCAATGAGTATGAGCTGTAGAAAGTGCTTCCATCCACATCCATCCATCATACATATGTGCTCCACACGGCTCCGTGGGCTTAATAAAGGCCTTCTGAAGCGAAGCGATGCGTATCCATATATATCCATATTTAAACAAGTTATGAAGTCGAATATCGAGCTTCAGCCAGACCGCCTTCCGTATTCAACGTATGCAGAAAGTGTAAACCTCTTGTGTAGCTTACGCTACGTCATGCGCCTTCCCTATTAAACTTACAGAAAAAGTGTATTTGACGCGACACCAGTTTACACTTTCTTTGTAACGTGTATATAGAAGGCGTTCTGGCGGAAGCTTGATATTCGACTTCATAACTTGTTTAAATATGGATATTTTTTTACACAAACGCATCATTTCAGAAGGCCTTTATTAACACTCCGGAGCCGTGTGGAGCACATATTTATGATGGATGGATGTGGATGGAAGCACTTTGTTCAGCTCATACTCATTGAACCCTATCACTGCCATTATAAAGCTCGGATACATCAGGATATTTATTAATATTTCTGCAATTATGTTCATCAGAAAGAAAAGATATATACACCTAGGATGGCTTGAGGGTGTAAAGGTTGGGCTAACTTTCATTTCAAAGTGAACTAATCCTTTAAATTGAAGGGGTCAAATTTGGCTGGTTAGCATGGCCCAGTTAGTAGATAGGGCTACTAGTTCATGTGACATGAAAGGCAGCAGACAAGGAAGGGGAAAAAAAAGTCTATTTCCAGCTTTTGCAAGGAAATAAGCAAACAAATAAATACATACACAAAAAATAAAGCAAATAAATAAATACATAAGCAAAAACAACAAACAAACACATGCATACATTAATAAATACATCTTTTTGTAACCAAATGGTGTAGTTACAACAACTTCCAGTAGGGCTGTGGGGTTACCATTGGCTCAAAACAACAACAACAAACACAGAAATGAGTATGAATGAGCAAAATGGCATATTGAGGGGGCGTTTACATGACACCATTTTCAACTAAAATTTTTAGATATGAAGATATGTTTGTATGTATGCAATTTGTATGACTTTTGAGAAAATGTGAATGTTTAAAAAAGGAAAAAAGAAAGAAAGGGGGAGAAAAATATTTTACCTTTTCTTTTGGATATTTTTTCCCTGCTGTATCTCTTGTGAGAATTGAGTGCCAGTGCTTGCAGGAGAAACATCTCTCTATTAGTGATGTTGAAGATCTTGATTCTCCTCAAGGCACAGTCTCTGTCTTCCAGTAGGGTGGAAAAACAAACAACAATCAAAGATGTGTAAGGCAAATGTGGCAAACAGAAGTCTTCCATTTATTCATTATAAGCCATTGACTACCTTTGGATAGAATCACAACACTACCAGAGACTCGCATTCACACCACGTACAATGGAGTGGACATTAGCACTCATTAAAACATGAGATCAGTGTTCATAAGGTCAAGGGGCAATAATAATGTACAAAACTGTGAATGTCGGAAATTACTGAACCACGACCCAGTTGGCTATATATCTATATAATATCAATTGAAATCTCATTTTTAGGACTTGCTGCTATATTTGAAAGAAAAAAAAAAGTTTCACGTTCTCTGTTAAAGTGATAAACCAAATGCAAACAATTATGGAGGGTTCATTACTGGAAAAACACCTACATGAATCAATGTTTGAAAGGATATTTGGTAACGCTTTACAACAAGGTTTCTTTTGACAATGAAACAATTCTACGGCATTTATTAATCTTAGTCAATGTTAATTTTACCATTTACTAATACAGTTGCATTTGTTAACATTTGTTACTGTGAACTAACAAGAACAATCAATGAACAATTAGATTTTTACTAACTAACGTAAACAAACATTAATAAATGCTGTGAATATATATATCATGTTTGCATTAATGTTAACAAATGAGACTTTACTGTAAAATGTTACTGTATATTCTCTAAAATGTTCACTTCCTCTTTTAATTACAGTATGTATGAACAGTTTTAAAGGGCTGTAGTTGGAAGGAAGTGATCAGTGATGTTTTTCTTTCACTGGTGTCTAGCATATTGATGAGGATTCTCTTAATGGATATCTTTCTAGTTTGATCCATTCTGACCTTGCTCTGTCCTTACAAAGAAATTGGGATTGTTAGGTGGAAGATGTGTTGGAGATCAAGAATCCAATGTCAACACCACAGTGAATCGATCTAATGTCTTCTTACATTGAGAAAAAAAAAAAAAAAAAAAAACACACATCAGGACATTGACAGTTTACCAAAGAAGCTTTTGTTTTTGCTTTGGTATAAATCAAGATGATGAAACTTTTTACAATAAAACTTTCAAATAGGAGCTGGCTGATTACCTCAGGGCTCGGGTTTTCTTTCTGTGGCTTTTCTGTAATAGAGGGGCACATATCTTCATTTGCGTCAGCCTAGGGAGAAATATGATTATTAAACTGGGTTCTCAACTGGTTTTGCTTCAGGACTCAAGATTTTACATTGGACATCAAGTAGCAGCCAAACATAACCTGTATTTATTGCAGTATTAAGGCAATATTTTCCTTCACATTGGATTGTTTGTTCATGGTCTCATCCTCAGTGTTGACACTTGCTTATTTTGGCATCCTTCTACAAACTGACAGAGAAATTTGCTCACCCTTATGAAAAAGAAGTTTATTCAAGTATGCTATTAGTATACTTCTTTTAAACTAAAACTAAGAAAGTATACTTCCAGTCTTCTTTTTATGTAGGCTACTTCTCAGAAATACACTTAAAATTACACAAGTATATTTGGCCTATACTTGCACTCAATCTTTTGATCGAGATATACTTAAAAGTAAATTAAGTATTCTAAGTATACTTGGCTTGTAATTGTGTTTACTCTTTTGGTTAATGTATATTTGACTAAAGGTATATTTCAAGTACAAAAAAAATTAATACCTAAGTAGAAACATAGTAGTATACTTAAAGGGCAAAAATAATATATAAATAGTAAACTATAGGGCTTTTCACACTGCGCTTAACCCCGGGTTATCGTCGTTCTAAACACAGCTTTTAACCCTGGGTAAAGGAACGTTTCACATTTGTAATTTAGAAGCGGGATTAGCACCGCTTTTTACCTGGGGTTATGAAACCCTGCTCTGGAGCCTGCTCTTTTGCGGTGTTAACCCCGCATTGCGCTACCAAACTTGCACAGTGTGAAAAGATGCGGTATGAATGTTACAGCTAGACGCTTAGCAACAGACAACCAATCACGAACTCATATTTGCCTGCTTTGGACAGTCACGGAAACACCTCGCATTATATATAAACAGTAAATTCAGCATTTGAGAGGAAAAATGTCAAACGCTGAGAGAAAACGCGACAATTTGAGTAAAGAAGAGACCGTTTCATTCTTACCTTTAGAGTCCGAAATGTCCCGTATAAACTCTATAGAACAGTCGGCAATGGATGCTAGAGCTAGCCTATGTAAACAGGTCGTGCTGCGTTTATCCAATCAATGACACTGACATCACAAATATGCAAATAAGAACGTTAACCCAGGGTTTGATAATGCACAATGTGAAAAGTCAGTTTATGAATACTCAGGGGTAATTGTTAACCCCGGATAAATTATGAGCAGTGTGAAGCGTGAAGCAAGATAACCCAGGATTCTGTTTACCCAGGGTTTAGAATGACCCAGGGTTAACTATTTCAAGTGTGGAAATTAACTTATAAGAATGATGTTATGATCACTTAAAGAAAACTCACAAGTACACTTGCAGTAGGCTAAAAAACTACTAAACTAGTAGTTTACTGAGAGTATACTACTTCAAAGTGTACTTTCAAAAACTAAAAAATGTGCTAACTAGTAAACTATCAGTATACCTATGTTCACTTGTAGTAAAGTTGCAGTACAAACAAAAAACTTAGTTTTTTAGTGTACTCAAAGTTTACTACTTTTACACTTAAAATATACTTAAAAGTATACTTTTATACGGAAAAAAAACGGGGTCAATTTAGTCCCAAGTAGTAATGAAACAGTACACTCACAAGTATAATTCTAATACATTGATATTAGTACACTTACTACATAAAGTATACTTAAGTATACTTATTTTTTTGTAAGGGCAGTTTGACTGGATGTACAACAATTCTGTGATTAGAGTATTTTCTGTCAGGTGTCTTCTCTTCTTTTGACTAATACGTGAGAAGCACATTGAGAAAAATGATATGAAAGGCATACAAGTTTCTCTCGAGGCTCCCACAGGACTCTCTATTTGGGCCAATGCTATTTTTACACTGCTTTTAGTGAGGATCACTATCATTTCTGTTAATTAATTCAGTTTTTCCTCATTGCTGATAAGCTATTGAATCTTTTTCATTGGCTAGCAGCTATTTAATGTTTGCGACTGATATAAAAATTGGTACATAAAAAGAGTGTAAGATGAAAATGATCAAACAGCGATATTTCTCAACTAACTGCTCCCTTTAGGATACAGCAAGAGAGATAGAGAATCTCAACCAAAAAAAAAAAAAAGAGCTGAATTGAAATGAGAGTTTGTATGAGAGGAACTAGGAGAAGGAGGAAGAGAACAGAAAGAAAGCTCTTAGAAAAGAGTACAAGAAGAGAGGAAGCTCTGAGGAAGAAGAGAGATGGATAATCACCCCTCTGCGTGGGCGGCAGAGGCTTCCTCTAATGAGAATGTGGTGGGTGTTCTGCTGGAGTCGTGACTCATCTGTTCTCTAGTATTGTCTCGGAGAGTTTCCCAGAGCGCTACAGAAAGCACAATGTAACACCAATCAGCCAATCGCAACAGCTCTGCTGATTCAGATGTCAGGGATCCTTAATTAGATCTGCTAATTGGACCCACTCCATCAAAGATCTTCTCGCTGCATCTGCGCCTGATTGGTCTGCTTAAAAGCTTTAGGGTATTGTAGTGAAATAATAATATGAATTCATTCCTTTTTTTTTTTTTTTTTAATGCCATGTTATAAACATAAAAATATTTATATAAATTAAATACAAATGTATTTTATTAAATAAATAACTTTATGTAAATGCATTTTAATAAATATAATTATAAATTATAAATGTATGATGTAAATAGTAAATATATATATATATATATATATATATATACACACACACACACTGATCAGGCATAACATTATGACCACTTTCCTAATATAGTGTTGGTCCCCCTGTTGCTGCCAAAACAGCCCTGACCCGTCGAGGCATGGACTCCACTAGACCCCTGAAGGTGTGCTGTGGTATCTGGCACCAAGATGTTAACAGCAGATCCTTTAAGTCCTGTAAGTTGTGAGGTGGAGCCTCCATGGATCTGACTTGTTTGTTCAGCACATCCCACAGATGCTCGATTGGATTGAGATCTGGGGAATTTGTAGGCCAAGTCAACACCTCAAACTCGTTGTTGTGCTCCTCAAACCATTCCTGAACCATTTTTGCTTTGTGGCGGGGCGCATTATCCTGCTGAAAGAGGCCACAGCCACCAGGGAATACCGTGTCCATAAAAGGGTGTCTATAGTCTGCAACAATGCTTAGGTAGGTGGTACGTGTCAAAGTAACATCCACATGGATGGCAGGACCCAAGGTTTCCCAGCAGAACATTGCTCAAAGCATCACACTCCCTCCACCGGCTTGCCTTCTTCCCATAGTGCATCCTGCTGCCATGTGTTCCCCAGGTAAGCGATGCACACACACCCGGCCATCCACGTGATATAAAAGAAAACATGATTCATCAGACCAGGCCTCCTTCTTCCATTGCTCCGTGGTCCAGTTCTGATGCTCACGTGTCCACTGTTGGCCTTTCGGTGGTGGACAGGGGTCAGCATGAGCACCCTGACTGGTCTGCGGCTATGCAGTCCCATACGCAACAAACTGCAAAGCACTGTGTATTCTGACACCTTTCTATCAGAACCAGCATTAACTTCTTGAGCAATTTGAGCTACAGTAGCTCGTCTGTTGGATCGGACCACACAGGCCAGCCTTCACTCCCCACATGAATCAATAAGCCTTGGCCACCCATGACCCAGTCGTCTAGCTATTACAATTTGGCCCTTGTCAAACTCACTCAAATCCTTACACTCACTCAAATCGTTGCCCATTTTTCCTGCTTCTAACACATCAACTTTGAGGACAAAATGTTCAAATGCTGCCTAATATATCCCACCCACTAAAAGGTGTCATGATAATCAGTGTTACTCACTTCACCTGTCAGTGGTCATAATGTTATGCCTGATCTGATATATATATATATGTATATATATATATATATATATATATATAAAACCTCTGAATAATTTTCTTCTTCAGTCCATCTTAACTATCCTTTTGAATAAAGTTAGAAAAGTCCATAAATTATTCAAATATACTGTGTTACTGCACTTCATGCACCATGAATTAAAGCTTACGTGTGTAATTTTCTGCACCACTAGAAACACCGAATGAAATTACAAAACTAATGACTGTTTTCAAGCAGGTTTCCCACACAATCCTCCTACCAACTATTATGATGTGCCATAATGAAATATACATTTAATATGTTATCTTTATGTCTATAGTTTTCATAAAGCATATGCATCCATTTGTTGGATGGATTGATGTGTTACTGGTTTGTGGGTTAGTGTTAAATGAAAAGCATGGTATGTGATGAACTTGAAAGCGGAGTAGCTCCTCTAATTAGTGATGGGAAGATAAAAGGCCATCATCCATAATTGAGCATGGCGGTAGTATCCTGTCATCTCCTGTTCTTAAACTTTTTCCAGAAGTTCAGAGCAGTTTGAGTACTTGCCCTCTTTCATCTGATCAAATTCTTTTCAACTTCATGCATGTCACCTGCAAGAATTGTAAAGGGAAATTAAATCTTTGGCCTTTGTGCACATCTTTGCAATAAACAGCACTTGCTTTATGTGTTTGATTGTGTGCGTGCTATTATATGTGTGCGCTTGTAACTCCGAGTAGCCCCGGGGCATGCAGTAAACAGTCTCCAATGGATTAGTTTGCTGCGGCTGTCGATTTCATGCTGAGGAAGAAACAGGTGCTGCCATAAACTTTATGCAGAGTGTCAATCGATATCCTAAAGCAACACACTGGTAGCGCATCAGAATCTGGCTCCTGTTGTGCAATCATTGTCAGGTCTCATCAAAACAAAGGGAATGTGTGCTACTTAAATTTCATGTCTCCTCTATGGGTGAGTTTCTTACATTTACATTTTAAAGGTGCAGTAAGCAATTTCTGAGAAGCACTGCTGATATTTGAAATCAGCCCAAACAAACAATATCTGAGTTATTTTGACAACAGAAGTTGACTTAACTTTGAAGTTCAAATGAAAAATGTAACTTTTAACACATGTGCATGTGCAGTATTATTCAACCCCCTGCTTCAGTACTTTGTGGAGCATCCTTTAGCTTTTATAACCTCTAACAAATGCTTTCGGTAAGTACTGACAAGCTTCTTACACCTCTCAATCGTAATCTTTTCCCATTCTTCACGTGCAAAACCTCAGTGATGTTTGATGGCTTCCGTGCTGCAGCTGCCTTCTTTAAATCCCACCAAAGATTTTCAATCGGATTTAAATCTGGTGACTGAGAAGGCCACTCCAGGACGTTCCAGGATATTTTTTGGAAATCTTCCTATACCCAAGGCCCTTCAGGTGTGATGAAATAATCTCCTCTCTCAGCTTTTGTGGAAACTCCTTTGTCTTTCCCATGATTGCAAATCACCTTGAATACCTTCATGGGTGGGGTTTATATATGCATCACATCTGAAGCAAATGAAGGATCATTATAGAGCTCCCAAAGGCTTAATTATGGCTTAATTAACTCCACTTTAGGTCATAAAAACTGTCAGAAAGCTTTAAAAACAACAATATTATATAGGGGTTGAATAATTGTGACATGGCTATCTTAACAAAATATCGTATTATACACAATTATTAACACATTATACATCATGCATTTTCAGTGTTGATTTTTTGTATCACTCAACTCATAAAGAAGTCAACCAAAACAGAATCTTGCTCTCTGAAAAAACTTCAATTGATAAATCCTTAAAATCTTTGGGGGGGTTGAATATTTCTGATTGCAACTGTATATTTCCTCTTTATTTCATACTGAAGAAATCGACACCCCCTCTGAGATTCGATAGCAGTGTCTGATTCATGAACAAGCTGATTCTTTCCAATAAACTTCTCGAGTCAACAACTGAATCAATGATCCGGTCAAGAACCAGGGTATCGTCAGAGCTTGAACATGTGCACGACTGATGGCGCAAAAAGTAAGTTACTAATGCTGAATTTTAGAATTGATTATTGTAAATGAAATCATATTTAGGTCACGGCGAGCTGTTCAAGCCCATTGAAATGCTTGAATGTGGACATGTCCGTGTTTGTGTAACCATCTGTACAGTGATTTTAGGTCAAATAACGCAAATTAATGTTCATGCATCTTCCCTGCTGTTGTAGCAGTTTCAAATTATATAAAACTGAAATTGATATTTTAGTATACTGAGTTTTAATGTTTTGATGTATAATAAGCTTTAGTAATAAAATAAAAAGTTTGCTTATTTGCAAATCAGTAGCCTACATATTAAATGTCAGCACTAATCTTTCTTATTAGTGCTGACTAATGACTAGTCTAACTAGTGATTGCTAGAATAAATAAACAGTTCGTTGATCAGTACTTTTTACATTTAATACTTAATTATGTTAAATATTAAGTACTTTTTTACTTTTAAGTAAAATTGAAAATGAGTACTTATACTTTTAATGGAGTAATATTTTATTAGAGTAATTTTAAGTACTTGATTTGTGAAAAAAATGACAAAAGCACAAAATTAATAAAAATTAAACTCAAATTAATTTATAAAAATAAAAGCTAATTCAAAATATTAATGCAAACTATAATTAATAATAATAAAATAACACCAGCTTGGAAAAGACTGAAGATTTTTAGACCGCCAAGACAAAATGGAGGGCATCACCTTCATCTGTGAGGAGCTGTCTTATGGTGTCTGCTTCATCCGCAATGGAGCCAGGGGGATCTGAAAGAAAGGAGGAAAGACAGACAGACAGACATTTGACCAAGTTGTTGTTGTTCATAGCATGGTATTCAAATGAGGAGATGGTAGCATTAGAAAGTCTTATAGAGGTTAAGTGCCACTTTTGCCCTGTGTCTCCTGGTGAATTGCATTCACTGAGAGAATCACCTCTCTGATGCTGTGATAGGTGACTCCCTCAAATGCTGTGTGAATGTGAATTAAGGTGAAACACTTGGGCTATGGATGTTAACAGCTTTGTAAGTAGCTTTAAAGCAGTGTCACAACCCCATCCCCTCCCCCTTCCGTCAATAAGACGACATCCAGGGAAATTCATAGAGTTTGTAGGTGCAGGATAATGGAATTGATCAGCCCAGTGCTTCTACATTTTATTGCATCATTACGTTTACACAGGTAACCTTTGCTTTGCTAACAATGTTAATTATGCTGTGATTGAAATGTAAATGTGAGATCTTGCAGATTTTTAAGTTACATGCTTGTGCAATAGTTTTGAAGAAAACTTTCACTGTAGCGTTCTTCTGAATAGCATACTATATTTCTGTAGAATACATAGTGTATATATATATATATATATACACATATACACATATATATACAGTATATCATGCACATTATGTACATTTTCTGTATGCACAGAATATCTGGATGAGCTCCTATACTCCGAAAAGATATTAAAGCCTAAGTTTAACATTATGTATTTGAATTGCATATAAAATTTCCATCCATTTGGATTACAAAGCTCTAACATAAACTAATAAACTTAATGTGAGACATCTTTCTCAGTCATAAATTAAACGGGCATAAAAACTTGTAAGATTTATGTATTTATTTATTTATTTTTAAATCATGGCATAGTTATGCATAGTTCTATTTGATTTTATTTAAATCATAAAATCATATTTTAAAAATGTATTTATACAAATTGCTTATATTAGCATAAACCTTACCTGTTTCTTATCTTTAATTATGTATAACTGACAAATATGCATTACATTAAGCTTATTAGTTTATGTTAAAACTGTGTCATCCAAATGGATGGAAATTTTAAATACAATTTAATTACATAAATCCTAAATTTAGGCCTATATATATATATATATATATATATATATATATATATATTTAGGCCTATATATATATATATATATATATTGAGTGTATATTCCCCAAAAATGTGCAGTATACAAGACAAGGAGGTCTATGGCTACATCTACATTAATCCGGATACATTTGAAAATGGCATTTTTGTTTCAAAACACTCTCCGTCCACATTAGCATTTTCCATGCACACTGAAACGTCGGAAAGCTCACTGAGATGATACAGATGGAACAGAAAAAATAAAGTTATCAATTCTTCTGGCAGGATCATTTTATTTAGCAAAGTATCTCACCATTTACTGATGCATCCAGGTCGCACTCAGTCACCATTATATGTTTGGTCTAAAATGCAACTGCTTTCATGATTTGCCACAGGATGTTTTGTCATCTTTGCAGGACTACGATATGAATAAGTGTACAAAGTAACATATCTTTAGCAACAGTGTGAAAGTGAATAGCACAGGCACAATAGCGTTATAAACATACGTATCTATCGGTTCAATATGCGTCACATGACTAATTATGCGTCACTGTTTTCAAATACTTCTGTTTTCACAGTCCACACTATAACGTGTCATCCACTTGGGAAGGAGTTTTCATAAAGCTCTGCTTTCGCAGGACAAAAACACCATCTCAGTGTGGATGGAAGGCCAAAACAGAGAGAAAAAGATGCGTTTGTGGACAAGGTCTATAATACTTGGAGAAAGCATAAATAATAATAATTCATTTTTATTTATTTAATATGATTGATATTTTTCAGGTGTGCTTAACACCTAAAGTTAAGCTATTTTTAAAGTCTGGATTTAATGTGATGAGGTCAAGTGTTTCAGTCATGACTAGGCTAGTTCAATATGCATGTGGGTATTTCAATTGGGAAAGTAACCAGAGGAGAACAGTGGAAGCCAATTTTTTTTTTTTTCCCCTGCTTGCATAGAGGGCAAATGAACTAAGCCGTCCACTATCCTGCCTCCTGCCCTGTGTTTTCCACTGTTCTCACTCCAGCACACCTGTGTGCCACAACTGGGCACAACGCCAGTGTTACCTGCCAGCGGCCACAACCACATGCACTGCCAGCTTCACTGACCTGCACTTCTCACTACACATCTTTCACTAATTCCATGTCCTTCTGGGGTAATTTCCCATGAATTTGTGTTTTGGCCACATTCTTCCCACCGCCAGATGTGAATCACTGCTATGAAAAATAATTAAAACAGTCAATGTTTCATAATCTACTCTTCATATTATTGAACATCAATGACTTTCTGCCAACTTTCTGCCATACGGTGTTCTCCGTCCTTGCTTGCTTTCATTCTGTAGTTAATCTGTTTTCTAAGGCCTGACGATGCTTAAACAGAAATTGTCTTTTTTCCCCTATTATGATGTTTATTTGAGTGAAACAGTTTCTCAACAGAGAAAAATTGTATGGATAATGCATGGCTAAATCATTTAATACTGCAATATTCCATAAAAAAAAAAAATAAAGATGGTCAATTTTGATTTCATTGTGACTTTAAAGGTAATTTTTCAGATGTTACAAACTGTTTGAGCAGTCCAATGTTTGGGGCAGGACTTACAGTTTGGCTGACCAATGGTACGTAGGAAAGTCTGAAAATCTATTATAACTTCCTTTTACATTATTTTTTTTTTTTTTCTCAGGCTTATTCACAGCTCTAATTTAAAGCTGATGCTAAAATTAAATTATGTTTTATTAACAAAGTTCGGGAGGAACACGTCAAATTGCCTAACCAATCAGCAAGAGATAAGGCCTATATATATATATACAGAGCCGACTCACCTACGTTCCTCTACAGTTTTCTGCATCCCTCCATCGCCCCGTCTCCTCACACTTGCCTGGTTACTATCCTAACCAGAGATACAGGGGTTTCGGCCAAAATTCCCAGCTTGGAGCACTCCCCTCGGACAGCACGCCAAATACGCATACTTTTTATACTATCTGATTATTTGTAAGTGTGAACTCGTGGATTACATTCATCTCTAGCCTCACAGTTTATACATCAGCGTTTAAAACTTTGAACACATTCAGAGTGCATCAAGGACATTTTCCACCTTCGCAGGCATCTTATCCATTCAAACAGTGTCTTTTTTAGAAATGTTTCCTCTTCGTCTTCCTCTGACCCCAAAACACCTTTAGATCTACACTGGTATTATTCCATTCCTGAGTCTGTGGCCTACCTTCCTTTTATCATGATGAAAACAGTCCAACTGTTTGCTCTGCTACGGCCTTCACTCTTCACTAATGGAGGGCACCTGGAGTTCTCCCCGACCGACATGCCCACCACTGTAATGGCTGTTTCTGTAAAAGAGATCTTCCTTAGTGAGAATGTAAATGGCACAAACCAGCGCTTTCGTCTCTCCGATAAGGGCTGTCACTTGTGGGAGGTGTTAAGTAACCACATCCTCGCAGGTGGGGTATTATTGAGCAGCTAGAATGGTTTGCAAAACGTAAATAACAGGACTTGAATTCAGTAAAGTATAGTCTGGGGCTCATGGACTTATGTAACATTAGATGTCCTCTACAAAATAAAGGGTTTGGTTGTTTTCCAAATGAGAAACACTAACAAACACTGCAACAAATGATTTTATTCTTCAGTATTTTTGTCTTGTTTTCCAGTGCAAATATCTAAACATTTTTAAATCAAGATATATTTATTAAGAAGATATAAGATAAAAACTAAGATATTAAGTCTTTTTTTCTGAAAAAAAAAAAAAAAAAAAAAAAAAGATAAAAATTAAGTGTGTTTATGCTTAAAAGAATTAAGAATATCTGCCAATGGGATAAAAAAATAAACTTGTTTTAAGCTAAATCCCTTTAAATTAAGTTTATTTTTCTTACCTCACTGGCAGATATTTTTTCTTGTTTTAAGCATAAACTTAATTTTGATCAATTTTTCAGAAAAAAAACAAAAAACAAAAACTGGACAATTTATGTATTAATAACAAATCATTTTTACTTTTCTACTTTCAGAATGGTACGAAACTTGGTAAAGGTTTTGCACTTGCTATGTGAAAAAAATAAAAAAAATCGAAAAGGTTAAATGGTCTTGAAAAAAATAGTCACACTTGTACTCCTTGTCATAAAAAAAAAAAATGGCCGCATTGAAAATTAAATGGCAAACAAATTTAATCTAGGGGAAACTTTTGGTACTGCACCCAAAGAAAATCTTACTGAAAGTTAAATTTTTGAGATATCAAGCTCAAATTTGGAACACAACTTGCTTTGATTTTCTCACAGTTTTAAAGTAAAATGCGTTTTGGAAAATATATCCACCTTATTCCTGACGAGCCTACTGTGTTTTGAATTATGGGTTGCAATTCCAGTTTGGGGAACTTCCATTCAAAAAAAAAAAAAGAATGAAACGATTAATTTCAAATCATAAGGTTGCCCTACAAATAAAGCGAATCCGTCAGTTTGACTGAATGAGCTGTCAAGTTCCCTTCATGTTTTATTTTCAGACATCATGAGAATAACGTAACGCTTGGGATTTTAACATGACAAGAATTTAATATAACAAGAATTTTTTCTCCTCAAATCCTCATGTCTCTTCCAGGTTAGTTTTCACAGGTAAATACAATTTGTTATCTGTCAAAATGACAGAAATCACTTTGAAATAGTATCAGGCAATGCTGAAGTTGATAACATTTTTGATTAAGGCAACATATACATCCAATCAAAACGTAGAAAATCAGTTGGCACTGAGCTTGTCCAATTTCACTATGTAATGCAAGAAAAAAAAAGGAAAAGATTTTGTTGTAAATTAATCACTTTAACTGTGTGTAATGTAAACCACTGGGAGACCACATGGTTGTCATTACCTGTACTGCATTATTTTTTTTATTATAAAGTACTTTCAAATAATAATTTTAACAGTATTTTCATGCCATGATCGTGGGGTGAAAACATTCTTGAAGTAGCCATGCACACTTACTAGACCATCTCAGTCTAGTATTCAATGTTGAGGGGGACTCTAGCCTAAGGGGCCATTTACAACTAAAAATGGAAGACTTTTTATAGTTTAAAGTTTAAACACAAACTTTTGAAAATGGGTTTCAAAGTGCAATTTTTTGAAAACAATACTGTTATTGTCTCCACATAAACTATAAAAACATGAATTTGTTAAAACGGTGATATCATGCACATGCGTATTAGGCATTCTGTCTGTAGGCACGTCGTTTCTTAACAAAGTGACCTGTGTGAAGAGGGATTATTTTGACAATGTTGACATATGCGAAAAACACAAGGGAAAACCTTTCCGTTTTAGTGTATTGTTGTCTTGTAAATATACCTTAAGCCTACAAGTTTCTGAAGGACTGGACTAGGAAGGACACAACCTCACTAGGATGCAGCCTTCCGTTTGAGAAGCACCAACAGTGTACTTCTGTGAGGAATAATGAAGAAACTGGTGGCATAACCCTTACATGAACCACATCAACAAACTACTACAAGATCTGCAGCTGCCTGAGCCTGAATAAATGAGTAACTTTTCATGTTTTATAGTTATTTTATAGTTACTGAGTATTAGTAAGTTTCAAGCATCTCTTTCAGTCTTATGGATGTAAAATTAGATTATAAAAATCAAATAAAAACCTACTTTTTATCATGAGCCCTTATCACTCTACTCGCCGGCCACCCAATTAAATTACAGCTCTGTCTGTTTCTTTGTTTACAGGTTACATCATGGTGCTCACTGCATTATTACTCGTCTCGCACATCATTACGTTATGACACAACATAGTTATGTGTGAGATAATTGATACCACAGCTCAACGTTAATGTAGTTTGAGACTAGTGAGAAATAGACATGCACGTATTGCACAATTGTTTTTGCTTTTAGATATCAATTAGAGTAATAGATCACTCAAAAAATAATAAATAAATAAATAAAAATGAAGTAATTTTATTTGTGTGCTATATTCAAAGTCTTATGAAGCCAACTTTGTATGAGGAATTTTGTGTCTGTTAGCTTTGAGGTCATCTATATGCTAGTGTACTCCTAGAAGGTAGTAGTAAGTAATTTTAACAGATATATTATACATATTTAAAGATTTTAAATAGAAAAGTGACCAAAATAATAATAATAATAATAATAATCTTACACTTGGGCATATATACACTACCATTTTTAGACTACTTTTTAGATACAATGTGGTGTTTTTTTGTCCATTGACTTTCAGTATATTTTAAAAGTATAGCTTAAGCATAAGGTTTATATAAACTACTACACTACACACAGAATGTTATATGGTTAAACATCTTATATGGTTGGTGCGTGTGGGAGGGGGAAACGGTCGCATCACATCAGCGTATATGCCTGTGACAGGCTGACAGTGACTGAAGGTCTACACACATTCAGCAGCTGCATGCTAGAAATGCTGTCAGTGTGCAAGAGACGTGCGCTGCTTCCACTCTGCATACACACTGCGTCCAGTGTGAAACGGGCATTAAAAAAAGAGAAAATTTCAAAAAATAAAAAAATAACATTAGGCTTTGTTCAAAAGTACTTGAAGATTCAATACTGTCAAAAATAATTAACACACTTCAGATTCTAAATTTTCTGTACAGGACCAAAACAATACAAGATGCTCACCGCATTGCTGTCAAATAACTTTTGAAGACTTAAAAGAGTATTCTGGGAAATTAAGTGTTTTACCATGGCCCATAAAATTAAGGTTAATTTATTAAGATGAAATACTAATTTCTATGGGTTGCTTTTCAAACATTGATTATTAAAGCTACAATATATACATTTTTCGCCGCTAGAAGTCGCTCATTCAAAACAAACGATTATGCCTTGATTTCACAGAATCATGGGAGGTGTTGTCTTCACATCTACAGCCGGTGGAAAAGAATCGGGACGGGACTCGGGCAGAAATCATATTCATGGATGAGATTATTAACGTTACTGTAGAATGAAGCAGAGCAGGGCCGAGTGCTGCGCGAGCAGAAACGAGGCCGCTGGAGCGGTTGATAATGAGAGACAAGCACGACACACGTCTCGAGAGCAGTGGAACTTTTATTATGCCACGGTCGCTGCTTCCGCTTTTTTCGGTCAAGCGTATGTGGGTTAAAGCAGCGCTGTTTTATCATATTAGATATATTTCTGTGTTGAAAGTTGCTATAAGGCTACTCTGTGCGTTCGCTCGACAGCTTGTTGCACACTGCAGTAAGCTAGATCGATATTAGGCATGGTAAAACATGGTACTCGCGGTAAATGAAGAAAACGAGATTTAAACAATAAGACTTACTGTGTTTAGCAATATAACATGATTAGTTTTCTGTCGATGAATGTATCCATCCATAATAAAACACATATATTAAAGTGTCTTTGGTGTTTCCATGGTTTCTACAAAATACAGAGGGTAACGCGGATATGATGTCATTGATAAGCGACGCACTGACACGTCCCGAGTCCTGGTTAAAACTGCTTATTTCTCTGGATTTAAAAATTCTTGGAAGCATATGGTATAATGTAAGTACACAAGTCAACAAAATATATAACATTGTTCTAGTGGTTTTTGGATATTTGGATATTTTTGTGCCTTTAATATCTAATGTTTCTGGAAATACCTCATACAGCAAGGTAGCATTAAATTGATCATGACAGTAAAAACTTTTGGTAACACTTTATTTCAATAGTAGACTTTAGGCATTCTACTAACTATAATTAACTTTTCAACTACATGCCAACTAACTCTCAGAGTATAAGTAGACTGCCTGCTTAATATCTGCTAACACTGTATTTTGATGCTCTGTCAATTCTAATGACTACAAGAAACTTTGCAACTAAATGTCAACTTATTCTACTAACCCTAACCTAACAGTCTACTAATACTCTAATGAGAGTTAGTTGACATGTAGTTGCAAATTAAAGACAGTTAGTTGACATGAAGTTGCAAATTAAAGATAGTTAGTTGATATGTAGTTGCAAACTAAGTTACTTATAGTTAGTAGAATGTCTAAAGTGGACTATCGAAATTAAAGGGTTAGTTCACCCAAAAATGAAAATAATGTCATTTATTACTCACCCTCATGTCATTCTACACCTGTAAGACCTTCACTGTTTCGAATCTTTTGTTTCGGATCGCGTATCAAACTGCCAAACTGCTGAAATCATGTGACTTTGGTGCTCCGAATCACTGATTTCAAACAAAAGATTCGAAGCAGTGTTTTGAAATCGGCCATCACTAGATATTGTTGAAAAGTCGTTATTTTGTTTTTTTTGGTGCACAAAATTCGTCGCTTTACAATATTAAGGTAGAACCACTGAACTATTCATTTAAATATGTTTTTAGTACCTTTCTGGGCGCTGAAAGTGTAAATTAACTTGCTGGCTATAGAGGCCTCACTGAGCCAACGGATTTCATCAAAAATATCTTAATTTGTGTTCCGAAGATGAACGAAGGTCTTAGGGGTGTGGAACCACATGAGAGTGAGTAGTTAATGACAGAATTTTTATTTTTGGGTGAACTAACCCTTTAAGTGTCACCAATCTTTTTCATTGTTACAGTTTTCTATTTCAAATAAATGCTGATCTTTTAAACTTTGAAAAAATGTATGATGGTTTCCACAAAAATACTAAGAAGCACAACTGTTTTCAACACTGATAATAATAAAAAATGTTTCTTGAGCAGCAAAAAAATCAGCTTTGATACATACAGTATGTTGTATCATAATATGTTTGTGTAATTCACCTAGAAAAATTAAACTGGAATTTATATTTAATTCAATTCTGAATGTTTCTGAGCTGTGTTTTACTCTCCCCAATAGACATTGTCTCCATGTGAAGGTTAACCAATTAAAAATGTGAATAATTCAGCATGTTCCTCCCCATTGGGTTTTACTCAATGTCTCTCTCTGCTCTTTCTTCCTGAGTCACAAGTTTCATATGTTTAGCCCGCTCACTCTATATGAACTGCTCCCATTTCAATTAGGCACATATTGATATAGGTCTTTTTTCTGTTTTGACTGGGTAATTAATAATTAAGCTCTCATGTTTTCATGTGTTCTGATTAATATTTACGTGGGCGACGACACTGACAATATTCCTCTTGCTGTATTTATTAGACATGCCATCTGTATCCACACTCCCAAAAACGGAAAGAAAATGAAAAGCTGACAACGACCTTTCAAGCTTCCACAGTACTCTAACAACAGTGTTTGTTTACAACTTCACATTTCAAATGATTAAATTAATTTAAACCTCAATCAACAGATATCAAGGACACCTCGCTGCCACCCATAATTCAGAATTTTACTATATTTAATGAAAAATAATGCAACCTTGGTGAATGGATTGATTGAAAACTGGATGTGAGGTCTAATAAATTTAAAAAATGTTCTTGGCCGTATACAAAGGAATCCTTTTGAAGATTGACATTCTAGTTCAAGGAGAACAGGCTAATAGATGGCAGGTAACAACTGCTTTGAAAGCGAGGCACTCAGGAAAACAGGAAATGGATCCACCCTTGAGAAGAATTGTGAAAGAGTACTGCTGATTGGGCGGCGCATCGAGAACCGCACAAGAGAATCAGAGCGAGGAATGCAAAGAACGTCAAATAGAAATGAATGCAAAGAATCTTGGGTTGTTTTCCTATACCAACAAATTCTCCCCTGGGATAGTGAAATGTCATGAAATTTTGCTTTTGGATGTGTGGATCACCACCAACTTCAGAGCGCCTAAATAAAAGAGGCGCTTGGTTTATGTGCAGTGAACCATAGAAATGAACTGCCAGGAAAAAAAAGAAAAGAAAAAAAAAACATATCACCCTCTTCCTTCTCCCTAACTGAATAAATATTCTTAGAGCTGCAAAATAACAATGTCAAGACACCCCATATTTTTTATTAACTTCTGCAAAGCAAATCCTGGATTTCTTCTCGAATGTACAGAGGTGTCTAGACGTTGTGCTCTGAGCTGTGCTGCCAGGGAAAATGGTTGAATATGTTCCAAACATGGAAGAATTTTAATGAACACAGAGCTGTGTAATGCTGACATTAAACACTGCTGAATTTCACCCTAGTCATCCAAGAGAACAATCTGACAATCAGTTTTTATGCTGAAAATTGTTTTGTTTACCCAGGCAAGGTTAGAATCAGTCTTTTGAAATAAATGCACTACTGTTCAAAAAATAGGGGTCGGTAAGATTTTTTTATTTGTATTTTTTTAAATGTTTTTCATTCATTTAATCAAAAATATATTAAAAACAGTAATACTGTAAAATATAATTACAATTTAAAATAATTGTTTTCTATTTTATTTTATTTATTGCTGTGATACAAAGCAGAATTTTCAGCATCATTAATTACTCCAGTCTTTAGTGTCACATGATCCTCCAGAAATCATTCTAATATGCTGATTTGCTGGCAAATTATTATTGCAGTTAATTATTAATAATAGTCTGTATGAGTGTGCGTATATATACAGTCAAACCAAAATGTATTCAGACACCTTGAACATTTAATTCATTAATACAGTTTATTCACTATAGTTTAAAAAAAATGGTAATAAAATATGACAAGATCTCAGAGTTAAACTGTGTCAGAAAAAAATGAATCTTAATTATGTCAGATAACACTCAAGCAAAACTGAATAATACGTCACAGTTTACTTTATTTTGCTATCCTCACAAATGAACTGTAGTGTCCTGCACCCACTAGTAAAAATATCAAAAATGATTTTTGGTTTGACTGTGTGTGTATATATATATATAGTATATATAGTGTTCAAAAGAACTGCATTTATTTGAAATATAAATATTTTGTAACACTATAAATGTCTTTACTGTCACTTTTGGCCTATTACATTGATTACATGTAAATATTAATAATTAAATTTAAATATTAAAAAAATAAAATAAACTGTTTTAAACAATAATAATAATAAAAGAAATGTTTCTTGCAGCAAATCAGCATATCAGAATGATTTCTGAAGGATCATGTGACACTGAAGACTGGAGTAATGATGCTGAAAATTCAGCTTTGACAACACAGGAATAAATTACATTTTAAAATATATTCACACAGAAAACAGTTATTTTAAATTGCAATAATATATTTCACAATATTACTGTTTTTTTTCCCACAATATTTACTGTATTTTTGATCAAATAAATGAGCTTAAGAGACTTGGTGAGCATAAGAGACTTCTTTCAAAAACATAAAATCGTACCGACCTCAAACTTTTGAACGGTAGTGAAGCCACTGTTAAACTCTCATTTTAACAACTGAACACATGGCAGAAACTCCTTTTGCATAATAAAAGTGAGGCAATGACATGAGTGAAGTCGGGATTTCGGTAATTCAACCTTTGTCCCCGCATTTGAAGTCCATCTGTCTTCCCAACTCTGCTTAAAAGGAAATTAATTGACTGCATCTATCAAGCTCTACAAGAACAAAAAAAAAAAAAACATACAAGTAACCCAACTTGTGCACTTTATTTCAAATCTTCTGAAATCATACAGAACAAATACACAGAAAGAATAACAGCATAATGTCTTTGGACCAACAGGAGGGCAAGTGTATTGCAGCTAGTTGACTAGGATGGACGTTTTATTGAAAATACTTGACCAAGGATGTCTTTAAGCTAGTTAAGAAACCTGGTGGAGACACTGGTACACCAGCATCTAAAACAAAATATTATGATGGTGATTAGCTATGCCGGTCTTGTCGACAAGGAGGTTCTTCAGTTGATTCAAATGAATCAGTTTCCCCTGACACATTTTAATTAGCTTTCATTTCATGGACCAGATTGAAGAATACTTCATTTCCCAGAATGACAATACCTGCTGAATTTCTTTTAAATTGTTATTCAGTGAATTCAGCTTCTTCTGAGGTGTGACCAATTTAAATTCAGCTCATGAATTGAAAGAAACACAATTATGAAATTTGCCACATCTATTCAATGCTTTACTTGTCTGCCACAATAACTTTACACAATAATCTTTGTGCAAAAGCTGATATTTGCAGCTAAATTAAATAGACGTACATTACACTACCGTTTAAAAGATTTGAAACTGATACATTTATTCGGCAAGGATGCATTAAATTGATCAAAACTGACAGTAAAGGCATTTATAATGTTACAAAAAAACAAACAAACAAACAATAACAACAACAACTGCACAACAGTTTTCAACATTTGATGATAATAAGAAATATTTCTTGAGCAGCAAATCAGCATATTAGAATGATTTCTGAAGGATCATGTGACACTGAAGACTGGAGTAATGATGCTGAAAATTCAGCTTTGCAGGAATAAATTACATTCTAAAACATTTATTTTGTAATAATATTTCACAATTTTACTGTATTTTTGATCAAGTAAATGCATTAATGTGATTAAAAAGGAAATGATTCATTTAAAAATATGATCAAAAAGCAAGGACTTGAGCAGATCTATCCAGTGCTGACATGTTTCCAATGATAAAGTGTTTCTACAGTCTTCAGTATGCGTATCAGAGTACAGTACTTACGCCTCATGTGCAGTATGCTGCTGTGGTCCCACATTTTAACCCATCTGTACACTTCAAAGAGATTGCTTATGCACCATGTTGCTGCAGGATCCTGCCCCTCATTCTCAACCCTACAAGGGATATAGTGAAAATCAAGTCAATTAGCAAAAATCCTCAGCTCTCCGCCTGTCCCCTTTATAACACTGCTCATTGGTTTGGCTGAGGAGGATGCATGTGTGCTTAGTGCTGAATAAGGTCATGGAGTGTAATCCTACCAGTGAATTTAATTTTCAGCCTGCACTTTCAAATTAATTCATTTAACTCCAACCTCCTAATCACAGTGGAGGGCAGATCTGCATTCTAATTGCACAGGATAACTGTGCTGATAAGACCCACTGATTCTTAAGGGAGCTTTAAGAAAGAGCTGTGCCATTGGTCCTTTTAGTTCATCTGATTGGATGGGCTAATTACAGGGACAGAGAAGAACCCAAAGTACCATGTAGACTCCAGCCTCAACAGATGTCAAATCAATTACATAATATGTCTTTTAAAGAGGCTGTAACATGGAAAACAGGATTGTCTTTGCTCATTTGAAGTGAAAGAATTGTATTGTGTAGAAATATGGGTCATTTAGAAATGATTGCGTCCATTAGCACATTAACATTAATTAACTTAATATTATTACGTTTAACAGTACTGTTGTCGGTTTGTGGCAGTCTTATGGGATTGCACCTGCTCTTTGAAAATGAATTGTATCCTACCTCTTTCTTCTGCTGCAGTCGGCCCATGAGAACGTCTCTTCTCCCTGCTAAAAGTGGGGAAAAAAATTACACTCACTGGCCACTTTATTAAGTACACCTTGCTAGTACCGGGTTGGACCTGCTTTTGCCTTCAGAACTGCCTTAATTCTTTGTGGCATAGATTCAACAAGATGCTGGAAACATTCCTCAGAGATTTTGGTCCATGACAGCATCACACAATTGCTGCAGATCTGTCGTCTGCACATCCATGATGTGAATCCACCACATTCCAAAGCTGCTCTATGGGATTGAGATCTGGTGACTTTGGCGACCATTTGAATATAGTGAACTCATTGTCATGTTCAAGAAGATGGGTACACTGTAGTCATAAAGAGATGGACGTGGTCAGCAACAATACTCAGGTAGGCTGTGGTGTTTAAATGATGCTCAATTGGTACTAAGGGTCCAAAAGTGTGCCAAGAAAATATCCTTAACCCCATTACACCACCAGCACCTGCCTGAACTGCTGATACAAGGCAGGATGGATCCATGCTTTCATGACCATACCATCTGAATGTCGCAGCAAAAATTGAGACTCATCAAACCAGGCAATGTTTATCCAATTGTCCAATTTTGGTGAGCTCGTGTGAATTGTAGCCTCAGTTTGCTGTTCTCAGCTGACAGTGGTGTCCAAAACCATAGTGGACGATATCAAGTGCACTCATTCAATCCTGTGAGAGCTGCGCGCCGAATGAATTCCTGCATCTAGCCAGATGGCGCCCACAGATGAATCATTCATCCAACCATTTTCCCAACCGCGCTGGTCCAATATATGTCTACAGTGTAATATCATACTGGTATAAATTCATTTTTAAGTGATTAATAAATTAATTAAGATTTATACATAGTTTCCAAGACAGACTTTAAGAAAAATATTTTCATCTTACTACTGGAGCTGCCAGTTTGTTAAGTTTCAAATGATTATTAAACAGCAAGCTCAAAGTATGTAAAAGCAGCAGCCCTTTCGGCACATTCAGTGTCTGAATTCACTCACTCATTTTCAGTCACTCCTTCATGTGGACTATATTAGTGGGGTAATGTAGGGAATAGTGAATGAGGGTATAGGGGGCGATTTTGAACACAGCACATGTCTACATGCCTAAATGCACGAGTTGCTGCCATGTGATTGGCTGATTAAATATTTGCATTAAGCAGTTGAACAGGTGTACCTAATAAAGTGGCCGGTGAGTGTATATAACAATTATCACAACAAATTATGATTACTTTTAGTGTTAGAAACCTTGACAAACAGTATGTAACAGTACACAATGCAAACTGTAGAATATAATTAGGGATAACAGCATACGTTAATTCTTTGCTATATTGTAAAATACAAAATCCTGATGCATATTAATGGATATCTCAGGCTTTTGTGGGGAGAGCATCATCATATTTATAAACAGACAGGGGTCAATTTTTACACGAGCACACAATATAATTTTTAATTGCAAGTTGCTCCTACTTTATATGAAAAAAAAATAGTAAAGTGGAAAAGAATTTATTGCAGCTGAAGTGTTAAAGCCTTCAGGCTTGTTCTGTTGCAATACAAAAAGATGAAATTAAAAGGTAATAAATGCCTCAGCAGTGAAATTAATTTTCAGGGGATATTCCCACACTTGGCTTTGACTTTCATGGCAAGGTATGTGGGCTGATTCAGTAGCTCTAGGGTTTTAAATAACCCTGAATGTATGGCAGAGCCCTTTTCTACATGAGAATATCCCACCTATTCTCTTTCTCTTTTTTTATGTGAGAAACACCTACACATCTTTCTAAAACGGAGTCTATGAAGAACAAAAGTTGATTTATAAGTCAGCCCTATTATGAACACATAAAATGCATTAAAAGGAGGTACCAATAGAGTAGCTGTCACTATTCACCAAGCCTTTTAATACACATTTGACAACCTGATTCAGACAACAGGTATTTAAATAAGTCTGGTGTGTCTGCTGATGCTAATGCACATACTCACCTCCCTGTTTACTGCAGTCAAATACGTGACTGTGATCAAGCCTTTTGTTAAATGGTTGCTAATCGAGGTCAGTTAGTGCACAATTAGTTTAGAATTAAAAGCTTTTCTTTCCAGGCTTAATGACTGCATCTTGATTAGGAAACTCTCCTGGACTCTGCCATAAACAAAACAATATTATAGTATGTGAATGAACATGCTAACAAAAGTTACCGCTTAGAAAGTTTGATTGACTTTAGTTCACATATAAAAAATATTTTTTCTAAGAAGAATGTCTCTTTCTTTCTTTAATTACATTGAGGGACACATAATTCTGGTAGATACAGATATTAATTGTTTTAAATGCTACATGTGAATTTTGGTGTCACAACATTGTGTATTTTAATTTTATTAAATTTAAATTATTAGTGTTTTAAAAGCAATCTAATCTAATCTAAATGTTAAAATAAAGGAATGATCATTGAAAATATAAAGAGGCCATGTTATGCCCTTTTACAATTGATTTTGTTTTTGGGGTCTCTTAGGATAGGTTTTCATGCTTGAATGTTCAAAGAAACATTTAACAAATATTGTTGCAGCACCTCTCATCCCAGTCTGTCAGTAACACCGTTTATTTCCGGTCTCTGTGAAGCCCCTCCTTTTGAAAAGCACAATGTGCTCTGATTGGTCGGCTGGACCAGTGTGTTGGGATTGGTCAACTGCTTTGAGTGTGTTTCGGAAATGTCACGGCCCTTACCGTAACCGCAGCTGGGTCTGAAATCACATACTGAGTAGGTACTACATTTGAATTTGAACTTACTTTGCGACCATTAAAAAAGTATGCTCTATGTAACATGAATGTGGGTAGTATGAATAAAATTCGGACGTACTACATCCGCCATATTGTTACTGTCACATGACCTATATCAGCGTCAGTTGGTTGCTTCACTGCCATTCATAAATCCTCTCCCGTGGCCTCACGGGATAGTAAAGTGTCCAGTGAATGCACATTTCAGAATCTCGCCAGTAGTAGTAGTTCATCCGGGGACTTTTCGCCTACTGTTTTTCAAATACTATGCCTTCAGACATACTATGTTGGTGACAGGGGCGGCATTTACGTATAGCAGAGTATGGCAGTTGCCATACCCTGGCATTCAGACAAACAGGGAATAAACAGCTCATGATGCTGCTCATTAGTTCTGTTGCTTGATTGGCCTTTAGCAGAAATCGCAGCTTTGAAAAGCAAATTTAAAACCGTGTCCTAACCAGATGCAATGCAATAAAATTTTCAGCAGCAAGCAATTTATCTGTCCAACCAGACTCGATTGGAGACACAACAAAATCAATCAAAAATCACAGCCAATCAAAAGAGCATGTGGGAGGGCTCTCTCCGCAAGCGAACTGCATTTGCAACAAAATTAATAAGTACATTATAAAATTTATAAATCTTAAACCATTTTAACATGATTAAAAATACATACTGAGTGACTGAAACCATTTTTTTTAATCATAGAATACATTGTTTGTTCACCTTGAGTTGACAGTTTGAACATTGTTGTTTCCTTTAATTTATTTTTAAGATCTGAGGTGAATTAGCCTATCCATTGTTGCTTTCAGTATATGTTTATAAAAGTGACGAAAAATTATATTCAAACTCACATTAAATTATTTTTAGATTACATAAAGCACATAATCAGCACCTAAGATTATCATTATCATACTTTGTATGCTGTTCCAGCCGCAACGCCGCAGAAATAGAAATTGCTTGTACAATAGAATCGTCATGTATCGCCATTGTGGCTGGTAAGCACAAAAAAAATTCTCATTAACATGGAAAAGATACATTTTCTCATGTGTCGCGTCATGTCTGGTTAGGACATGATGTAGGCTATAGGCTTAGGGTTGTTTCAGACTTTGCATTGATTTCATATTTTTGTTAAAGGATTAGTTCACAACAAGTTATGAAGTAAAATATTTAGCTTCTGCCAGACTGTCTTCCGCTTACGAAGACAGCGTAAAACTCTTGCAGTTCAAAAAGCTTATGCTGCGTCCTACGCCTTCCTTATTCAACTTACGGAAAAAGCTTAACTGACGCAACGCCAGTTCCATTTTTTTATTTTTTTTGTAATTTGAATACGGAAGGTGCTCTGGTGGAAGGTAGATATTTTACTTCATAACTTGTTAAATATGGATATGTTTTTTTTACACAAACACATCGCTTCGCTTCAAAAGGCCTTTATTAACCCCCCGGAGCCATGTGGAATATGTTTATGATGGATGGATGTGGATGTAGGCACTTTCTTCAGCTCATACTCGTTGATCCCGCTCACTGCCATTATAAAGCTCGGTTGCGTCAGGATATTTATTAATATATCTCCGATTGTGTTCATCAGAAAGAAGGAAGTCATATACGCCTAGAATGGCTTGAGGGTGAGTAAAGCTTGGGGTAATTTTCATTTGAAAGTGAACTAATCCCTTAAGTCTGTGCATGTCCGTGGACTTCATCCATTATTTTAGTATGGTGTTACTTTCTGTTAACAAAATTTGTTACAAAAAAATATTTTCCATATTATGTTTACAAACAGTATTATGCAACTAATAAAGCTTCAAAGTGCTTCATAATCTGTTATGGTATGTCCACACTGACCACAGAGAGGGCCACATGAATGCAACATTTAAAATCTTGCTTTTCAGACACATGGGTTTTGTTTGCCAGACAGCCATTCAGTAAGCTCATCTGCATGCCTGCTGTGTGGACACTCAACCGGGTCAAATTAGCATTTTGCAGGTGGAGACGGCCGCAGCTCTGAACCTCAGCAGTGGCCGTGACACATTGATGTGCTTTGTTGTTACCCTGAATGGCTTTTAGCTGGAAGCAACGGTAACAGGTGGTGATTGTAGCCGGTGAGTCTTTTAAGTTTATGTGTTTAATGTGATTCCCCCCTTTTTGAATGATTGCAGAAGGGATGTGCATTGTTTATCTGGCCAGGGGGGGAAAAAAACAATGCTGGCAGAGGGATTCTTCGAAATCAAAGCCATAAACAAAGAATTGATGTATGAGTTGAACATTATCTATGACACTCACATTGATATGTGACACAATATGGAGGGCTTTAGATCATGTTTCTTTCTATCATATTTTGTAAGCAATCTACCTCTCTTTTTTGGCACACAAGCAAGAAATCCTCTTGAACACAGTGGAATGGTTGAGATACAGGTTATGAATTAAACCATCACACTCAAGTGAATTTCTGACATATTTATCAAAATTAGGCTTGGTGCTATGAGAAAAGCCTGACCATGAATGGTTTGTTTGGATGGTGGATTAATTTAGCATTACAACAATCCAATTAATGCCACAAAAAAAATAAATAAATAAATAAATCCCAGAATTCATCAAATCAAGTGCCAACACCATGTGTGCACTGTTGTTGTTTTTTTCCACCAAAAAAGTCACTTTCTGGAGGATGATGTCATTAAAGTCAGCATGAAATGGAAGTCTTTTCTTCTCTATTGTGATGTATATCCGAGTGAAACAGGTACTCAAATGAGAGGGAAATGAATTAATTGGATGGTTGTGGTTTGCTATTGCTGTGATCTCAGGTTGTCCCACTTTTGTGCCAGTAAACACTTCATCCGTAAAGTGAAGAGATGTTGCTGCAAGTGGGAGCGGATTATAGTTATTTTGATTAAAGATTAATTTGCAAAATCACATAAATCATAAATATCAATTTGCAAAAAAGAATGATGTGCACGGATAAATCATTTATAATAAACACTGCAATATTTCACGTAAGTTTAAAATATTTAAAATAAATAACGGCTTCCTTAGACAACAGTGTATATTTTACAAACTATAAATGTATTGTTTTGCTAGTACTTATGTGTATTTAAAGCTGCAGTCCGTAACTTTTTTTGGTAAAAATTATCCAAAATCAATTTTTGAGCAAGTACATAACCAGCTAGTGTTCAAAACTATCTCCTTACTTTAGCCCGATTCACAACAGTAAGCTTGTAATAATGTTTTCTAATAAGAGTGGTACTGGTGGATTTCCGCGGGAAATTCGAGCATGCAGCCGTTCATCTTTGCGTCATTACGTCACGTCTGTAAACAGAAAGGAAGGAGTCCCAGCTAGTAGCTATATCATGTGAAAATGTTGCTTGTAGCGGATCATTTATAGCCTTTTACTCACAGCAGCTGAAATAATTAAACTTATAAAAAAAAAAAAAAAAAAAAAAAAATGTAAGTACTTATTACTTAAATTCGCCCAACAGTTTTCCACCAAACTAAAAGCTCCAGGGTTTAAAGGGTTAGTTCACCCAAAAATGAAAATAATGTCATTAATTACTCACCCTCATGTCGTTCTACACCCCTAAGACCTTCGTTCATCTTCAGAACACAAATTAAGATATTTTTGATGAAATCTGATGACTCAGTGAGGCCTCTATTGCCAGCAATGTCACCGAACCTCTTAAGATCCAGAAAGGTACTCAAAACATATTTAAAACAGTTCATGTGACTACAGTGGTTCAATCTTAATATTATAAAGCGACGAGAATACTTTTTGTGTGGCAAAAAAAAATAAATAAATAAATAAATAACGACTTTATTCAACAATATCTAGTGATGGTTGATTTCAAAACACTGCTTCATGAAGCTTTAGAAATCTTTTGTTTTGAATCAGTAGTTCTGATCGCATATCAAGCTGCTGAAATCACATGACTTTGGCGCACCAAACCACTGTTTTAAATATGTTTTGAGTATCTTTCTGGATCTTGAGAGGTTCAATAGAGGCAATAAAGGACGAATTGAGATTCCAATTCATCGGTCATCCAACGTGACGCCAAGGGTGAGCGACTGAAAGGGAACTATCACACCTAAAAAGAGGTTTGAGTCCACTTACATATTTTTTTTATTCTGTTTAATTTGGTTACTGAAAAGGAGTTAGAGCTCTCAACTTTGCTCTCATTTAACTTCAAAATGTAAAGATTTTTCCCTCGATGGCCTGTATAGTCTCATGAAATCTTGTGGGAAACACTGTATATATTTTGACTCTATTTTTGCAAGCAACATATACATTTTAAATCTAAATATTTCCATATAGTAGATGTTTTACTAGTGACCATATCTGTTTTGGACATTTTCCCATGTCTGCAGCCTTTTATGTCTTGTGGTGCCATTCATACAGTCATCAGCGTTGTCGTATCATTTTCCTCCCAGAGATGGCAGACTTTAAATTGTGTACTTACAGGGCTATATGCATTGACCGACCAAGTGCCACTGAGATGAATGCTAACAGATTGCTTCCACCATTTAACCTGTAGAGAAAAACCTAAAAGAAAGAAAACATAAAATAATTATCAATTAAAATGTTTTTTAAAAACATTTTAATTAGAAAAAAGCCTTCGTAAATTGAGCTTCCAAGGACATGACAAAAATAGCAACTCAAACTCAGCAAAACAAAGCAGTGAAATAATTAAAAATCTATCCCAGTATTCACTAAAATGTGATATTGTGATCAAATTTAACCTAATTTAAGTATAATACCGTATCCAGTATATTAAGACACAATGCACTGCATATTAAAAATGACCCAAAATAATGGTTTGGCTCTCTTATTTGAGTTTCGATTATTTTTGATCCACTGATATTTTTGCCTTGAAACAAATTAGAGTAAAACCAATCTCCAGTCAGACGCAGCATGGCTTATGGGGATAAAAAACGTGGTGGCTTTTTCATCAAGCACAGTACCTGTCAACACAGTATTATTAGAGCACATCAAATCCTGATTTAAATCTATTTCCCTGAGAAATAACATGTAAATTAGCTTTGCCATGATAGGACATAAAACCCAAACAACTTCAGAAATGTCATGACTAAGGTGTTCCATATTCATGAATTAAGCGGATTATCATTGCACTCATAACACTCGATTCAGCATTGGTGGAAATTACAGAAAAACAACCTGCAGTGGGTGGATGAATGTCATCCTTATACCCTTGTCGGAACAAGCACAAAGCTCAATTATGATTCATGCTCTTCTTTTCTAAATCAACCTTTATCTTGCACCTGTCCATTAGAAAGGAGTTTTGCACGTAGCTTATCTCGGTCGTGCCGTGTTTTTAATTGAAATTCAGTCTCCGTTGGCTCTTTATGCAATTGCCCCATGGTAGTGACACTTCTTGGGCAACAATGCAAACCTTTGAACCCATTTCATCAGAATTTTCCATTTCCTTTTTGATCTGATCTGATGTCTATATTCATTGGCCGCATTCACTTCATATCAGCAAGCAGGGCCTAATTACCTTTGTATTTGGCATAACGTGATGCCTCATCCATAATCCCACCTGACAGGAATACCTCCGAGTATACACATCCTCGTAAGGGGAGTGAATATGTGTATACTCATTATACTAATGCTGTAAATTATTGAATGGACTCCCTATTGCATGTACAGAAGACGGACAAGAGTGAAGGATAGACCGAGGGAGGAGAGATTTGATTTCTACCGCATTGCAGGTTTCTGCTCTCTTTCGTATTCGAATTCATCTTGAATTCACGCTGCATATTATCTGTCTCTCTAGTCCCTGAAGCCTGACTGCTGCGTTCGCCTGGATCCTTGTTAAAACAATGCTGCGAGAAGGAGAGGACACCTTGCCGTGCTAAAACAAACATCCACTACTCTGGATCAATATTTGATGCTAAATTTTTGAAAGCGTGATAAGGCGTTCTTCCGTATTAAGACATGAGCAATCTTGCTTAAGTGATAGTTTTGTGTTTCTGCCATTTACATCAAGATGAAAATCATTTACAGATTTAAAATTTTCAATTGTCTTAGATTATAATGAAAAACAACTGTATATATATATATATATATATGTATGTGTGTGTGTGTGTGTGTGTTCTTGTATACATGGTTTATGAGGACACATGTGTACAGTGACATGGGTATTACAACGTAAACATGGTTTATGAGGACACTTCCTGTGTCCTTGTGAACCAAATGGCTAAAAAAAAAAAAAACATACTAAACAAAAATAGTCAACATTTTCATTACATTATCATTAATGGCAAGCAAACACAACTCAATCAGAGTAATGGACTCATGAACAAATGACATCTAATATTATCTACAGCTCTTTGTATAAAGTTGGATACATACAGTATAAATAATGTAGGGCGATATATACTATATAGCAAATCTCAGCTGTTTGATTGCTTGCATCGTTGCAAAATGTAAACTATATTATCGCACAGCTCTCTATATGAACTTGGATATATACAGGTACATCCAATTTTATCCACATACATACTGTACAGGATAATTATGTAAGGTGAGATTTATACTCTAAGACCAGCTCTAATTTGTTAAATGTATAAGGCATGAAGATGTTATAAATATTAACATTATGATGTTCTGTAAAGCTGCTTTGAAACAATGTTTATTGTTGAAAGCGCTATACAAGTAAATCTGACTTAACTTCTATGAGCTGATTCTTTTTATTTAATCAGTTGAAAAGACTCAGTCTTGCTCTCATCAGTTATCAATGACTCAGTGAAATGTTTCTTGAGTCACTTAATGAATCACACTGACCACCATGATACTTCTTCTGTGTCCAACTCACCATATGCCAAGAACTGTATGGCATCATGTGCAATTAGGGCTTGTGAGACTTCATGTGTCATCAAAAACCAAGAGTCAGAACCAGCACATTCACTCAAAAGAATTGTTGGATTTACTTAAAAAAACAGTGTCAAGTAGTTCTGCGCAGCTATATTGAGTCATTTGTACAAATAACTATTTAGTTGTCTGAACAAAAGAAATTCAAGTAAAGCTAACAAAATTTCTTTGAGTGAATACAAATTTGTCACTGTTACATAACAATTAACATATTTTTTTATTACATAAGGTGAACACAATTATTGACTTAATTTACCTTATTAAATTTACTATTTGCTCTACAAATGCACTCAAAAAAATCACTCATTGAACAAACTCAATTGAATTGAGTTTGACTATAAACATGCATATATGAGTGCTAACACAGGCACTCTTCTTTATAATGGTAACCACAAAATTCAAAAACATTACAGAAACTCCTCTAAATGTCCAACAAATGTAACATTAAACACTAACATAAACTAACAACATCTTTCCCTTTACTGAAAAACACATAAAATAACACTTTAATCCCTAAATTTACTCTCCCAATGCAGTCCCTTACAAAGCATGCTAAGAACTACGTATCCACTGCTCAGTTAGTTATGTCAACATTAATTTGTTTCAGTCAGAAATGTTAAGTTGACTTAAGTAAAGCTGACAATACTTATTTTTAGTAGAAAAAACTCAGTTTTAAGTAATGTGAACAAGGATGGTTTGAGTGAAACTAACAACAGTGAACGTTCTTCTTTTTTAATTTATTTATTTATATTATTTATAGTGTTCCTTACGATTCCCATCCCTATTTGTCAGAGATAAACTGACTACTAAGCTTTGATCGTCAACCAGTAAGGAAAGTGTTGCTTATGGACTTACTGGAAATGCCTTGGACATCAAAAGCAGTGTCATCAAGATACAGAAGCTCAGCGTCAAGAACTCGAACTAAAGCAGTTGATAAGCAGTCAATAAAGCAGGCCATGTCGTTCCATTTCTCTGGACAAGCTTTAAAGATCAAGACCTAAAAAGCCTCCAGTGTATGAGTGTTTGTGCCTGTGTGAAAGAGAGAGAGAAGAAAGGGGTGTTTAAAAAAAATCTGGCAGCCACTCAAGTGAATCATTATGTTCTAAATGTGTGCTGTATAGTTGAAAAAGGGCTACTAATAGTTTGGGGATGGAAAGGAACTGTGGTATAATACTTATGTTGCACTGTTGCCCAAGCCTGACAGAATACACAGAGGGTTGAGCCATCGCTGGTGCTCACCAGTTCATATCTGAAGTTGGACCTTTTAGTTGAAAGCATTTTGGAGTCACTAAAATTTTTAAAGCCTGGATTTTTGGATGCTTAGAGACAGTACAAGCCTGATGTGCAGTCCCTATTAAAAAAGCTTCCTGCAATGGGCCATTTTTTTTTTTTTTTTTGGTAAAATAAACTACTTATTATGTAATTTTTGCAATGTTTTGCTAATCATTTTTTGTTGAATTATGCACTCTTCGCAAAGGTCTACGGACATTGCTGCTAGTAATTAAAGGGGACCTATAATGCCCCTTTTACAAGATGTTATGTAAGTCTACAGAATGTGTCTGTGAAGTTTCAGCTCAAAATACCCCACAGATCATTTATTATAGCTTGTCAAATTTGCCCCTATTTGGGTGTGAGCAAAAACACGCCGTTTTGCTGCTCACGACCTGTTTTCTAGAAGGGGGCAGAGCTTTAACAGCTCGCGCTTCGGTTGCTCAACAACAACAAAGCTGGAGAATCTCACGCAGCCACAATGACGATTGTCAGTAACGTGTTCGGCCTTACATTGTTCAAACCGGAGTCGGACACTGACAGAGAGACTCAGGAAGAAGTTACAACTTATAGAATGAAACTGGACGTTTCTGAATGGTTAGTGGATAAATTTATGTAGTTGCTGTGGAGTTGATTCAACTCATCGACTAGCATGTGCCATCATGTTAATCTTTTGAGCAAACCCAGTGTTGAATTGACCCTCGTTTGTGAAGCAGTCCGGCGTAAAATGACGGCATGGTAACAACACTCTACTACAACAACTCTTCCTCTTCTCTAAAGCAGCCCAACATGGCCTCACCCTCTTTGTTGCGTGTTCTCGGGGGCAGGGTTTATGTAAATCTTAGGGTTAGTGATGTCACCAACCCGGGAAGAAGCTCGTTGTAGTCCCTACCAGCTGTTTGTTGTAGTCCTTAAACAGAGAATTCTTTAAAAGAAAATATCTACCTTTGCATTGAACTTTCAGCGCTGTAACTGCAGATGTTGTTTATGCTCAAACAGCAACATTACACACTAACTGAAGTTAAAAACGTAAAATCATAATCAACTGCCCCTTTAATAAAAATTACAATTACAAAAAGCACAAAAAAATTACTAAAGCTTACACTAAAATTAAAATGAAAACTGAAAATATAAAAATTAAAAATACAAATAATACTAAAATAACACTGATATATAATCATAATCATTTGAAATTACCACTTATTATTATGAACCACCATCACCAGACCCACACAGAATTTGCAGAAACAGAATGCTACTAAAATCTTTGGATGCCAGTCAGTCACAAATTTCTACACGTCATCTGTGCCTTGCCCGTTCATTTATTAAATATTTTGGCTAATCTGATAGTGCTTCCAGCTGGCAATAAGAATGCAACTCCTTTTGTTCTATTTCACCATGTAAATGACACAGATTTTCGTTTCAAAACTTTTTTTTTTTTTTAAAAGTATGCAGATTCCATCTGGGCTGGGTAATCAGTCTATTTTAAAATACAAAAAGCATAATTAACATATCAAATACATGCATACAATAAAATATTCATACACATCCCAAAATGCCATTTCTTAATGCCTGAAGTAACTTCTTTTTTTTCCAGATTCAACCACAGCTGCCAGCTTGTAAACAGGATTTTTTTTTTTTTTTTTTTTTTTTAAAGTGCAGTCTGTTGGGGACACACCAGTAGACCAATATTTCATGCTGGGGACCAGAATCCAAAACACAACATATGTTGGTGATCAGTTCTTTTCAGCATGTCTAAAAAGGCTATTGTGTGCCAAGTACACCCCTGTGAGTATTTTCCACCGCTGGGGTGGCTGCTACTACCGTTTTTGACATAGCAAAGGCAATAATTCTTTGGCACACTGCACTGTGGCAAGATTGTGGAACATCTAAATGGCAATAAATCAAAGATTATGCACATTCATAGTTGTAAATAAAGTATTTGTGTTTAGGCTTCTCTGTGCCCCGAAGAATGTATCTATTATAGAGGTCATTGAAAATGTTAGCAATCTGAAAGTATATTTGTTTCTATACAGAATGACGTCAGCATCCCTCATGAACATGAGGATTTTATTAATGATCCTAAAAAGAACCAACTCAAGAAACAAAAACACTAAGACCTTTTGCCAAAATAAGCCATTCTGATTCCATAATACAGCTCATTCTGAGGAGGATGCTGTGAAACTCAATCTTGTGTGGTTTACCATTTTATTCCGTAGAAGTCTTCCTGTAAAGAAATGGAAAATAGCACCACAGATGAACCTCTGGGAAGAGAATGAGATACGGTAAGACCGGCCTTTTCCATAATGGCACTCAAAGTTGAAAGCGAATAATCCCTCTCAGCTGATCTCAAGGTTGTCTGTGTGAAAGTAGTCTTCAGACAGCTGACTCCGGCCCAATACTGATCCCATCAGATGCTTTCTCAGAACTATAAAGCCCAGGCCTGAACGTTTTATCGGAGTCTTCACGATTTGTCTTGCTGGGGATTTAGATTTCCGTAAATGTGTGAAATGAATACGCATGATGCATGCTAATGGATTACCATTAGTAGTGTGGAATTAGAGAGGACTTGTTTTATTGTAGTCTACTAATGGAGGACAAAACTTAGTCTATTAATTCAAACTATCAAAAGATTAATATGTCCAAGTCGAGCGCAGAATGCAGAGCCTTTCATGTGAAGAAATTATATTTTTCTCTGGATCATTTTTTTGTATTTTTAGCTATTTGCATTCACAAAGACAGAAATGTTTATTTATTTTATATTATAATTTATCATAATGTCGTGGTGCTTGCTGCCTCAGCACTTGATGGAAAACCAGGCAAAAAAAATCCCTTAAGATAAAACTGATGAAGGCACCAGAGCCCTATCTAGGGAGCAGAATACCATAGAAACTGCAGAGTCGACTCTTTTGACTTGCCCAAGCAACAGGATTTGGTCAAATTTAAAAATAATGTGAAAAACCCAGATGTTTATTATATGAAGTTTAGCAGAATGTCCAAGCTACTTTCTCCTTTACAATAAAAGTTGGGATCTGGGACTGTCATGGTACATTAAAAGGTTAGTTCACCCAAAAATGAAAATTCTGTCATTAATTACTCACCCTCATGTTGTTCCACACCCGTAAGGCCTTCGTTCATCTTCGAAACACAAATTGAAATATTTTTGATAAAATCTGATAGCTTAGTGAGGCCTCCATCAACAGCAAGTTAATTTACACTTTCAAATGCCCAGAAAGGTACTAAAGACATATTTAAAACAGTTCATGTGACTACAGTGGTTCAACCTTAATGTTAAGAAGCGACGAGAATACTTTTTGTGCACCAAAAAAACAAAATAACGACTTTATTCAACAATATCTAGTGATGGGCGATTTCAAAACACTGCTTCATGAAGCTTCGAAGGTTTACGAATCTTTTGTTTCAAATCAGTGGTTCGGAGTGTGTATCAAACTGCCAAAGTCATGTGATTTCAGTAAATGAGGCTTTGTTACATTATAAGTGTTTCGAAACGTTTCGAAATTTCAATAGTTCACGTGACTTTGGCAATTTGATACATGCTCCGAACCACTGATTCGAAAAGCTTCGAAGCTTCATGAAGCAGTGTTTTGATATCGGCCATCACTAGACATTGTTGAATAAAGTCATTATTTTGTTTTTGTTTTTCTGGCACACAAAAAGTATTCTCGTCGCTTCATAACATTAAGATTGAGCCAATGTAGTCTCATTTATCCCAAAAATAAATAAATAAATATATATATATATATATATATATTAGTAATATATTAAAGTAGACCATACAAGAGCTGCTTAGTTATTCTTCAGTAATACTATCATGAAATGCATTGCTTGAAAAGTGTGCTTTCTTTAAAAAATGCCAGATGGTTTGATACTTATCTAACAATGACAACAATGACATTCACACATTTTTAAGTGTGACTTAAGAGTGCAAATAGGATTTGAAGCCATGGTGTAAAACTGCTTCATGCAGCGCGAGCAAAAACTCCAGCCTAACTCAAACACATCTGATTGGCCATTGCGTTCACATGCTCAACAGATATGTCTGTGATTGGCTACAATGATCAATGCTTCAAAAAACATGTTGTAAATAGAAACCTTTGATGCTCTTCACAGAGGCTTACACAGATACACACGGGAACGTTTGAAAGCAGCCGCAGCGGGTACCCGGTAGTATCGGTACTGCAGAAATGCTGGCATTTTTAAACTTACCAATTTGGTACTGAAGTACCTCTACTTTTGACAACCCTATGCCTAAGTATCTCAAAAAGACCCCGTGCTTGCAACTGTTCTGGATCAGGAGAGATGCTTTTTCAATACGGTAAACGTCTCGGTTACGTATGTAACCCTCGTTCCCTGAAGGAGGGAACGGAGACGTACGTCAGTAGTGACCGACGAATTGGGATATCACCAGAGAGCCAATTTGTCGGTCACTACTGACGTACGTCGAACGTGACCGACTGAAAGGGAACATTGTCTACATGTTCAGTTTATCCAAAGCAGTAAATTAAGTGTGAAAGAAAGAATTAATCAAGACAATCAGAACTAATATAAGCATTTGGGTCATCTATCAGAGCAATATTATTAAAATGAGGCATAGCTTGATGTTTAGTGTACCAAAAGTTAAGAGCCCATTGATTGAATGTAATTCTAGAGAGAGGTATGGATTACATCAAGCTTAAAAATGATCGTGGTTCAGTTCAAAAACAAACAAACAAACAAAAACAGTCACAAAAAAAGGTTACTTATGAATCACAGGTTTAGGTTGTATTTTCATAGCAAATAACAGACTTTAGGAAAGCATACTGAGTGCTCTACTAGAGTGTTTGCAGTTTTATGGATGGTACTGTACAAACAAAGCTACAACACTACAGCAAAAATATCTAGCAAATATAAGTCAAATATATAAAATTTAATTCCACAGTGTTCAAAAATGCGTGTTGCCAGGCCACTTATAGTATAACAGTAATACAAGGTCCTCAGAAAGGATACAAATGCTTCATTTTCCAAATCTTGAAATAAATCTTGAAATATTAACATGCTGTGTATTTAGTGCTATTCCCAAATGAACATGTAGAACATCAGCAAGAACACCTACATTAACTCAAGGATACATCAAAAGTCAAAAACTTTGTTAGTTAATTTACGTATTGATTCAGATCATTGTGGTGTCGATAGTAACTAAAGTGTTCAGTAGCATTGTGAATACATTGAAGAACCATTAGAAAGGTCTGTTCACTTGCATTAATGTTATCTGATGTAATCGTTGTTAAATAAGACTTTGCCTCCATTCTGATGAGCTGTTTTTAATCATGTTACTGCATAATAAAATCTTTAATGAAAACTGGCAGATAATACACTTTATTTCAGCCTCCATAAGAATAATATCCATTCAGTTACTTCATAAGCACATTTTACTGAAAACCACATTGTTCACAGAACTTTTCATTTCATTCTTATGGGACTTTCTGTAAAACTGATTTAGGAAGACCAGAGCTTAGCAAAACATCAGTTCACAAATATATATTATCTATACACAAACTGAGATTAAAACAGTAACAATGCCATGGTCCCACTTTATATTAGGTGGCCTTAACTACGATGTACTTACATCAAAAAATAAGTACAGTGTACTTATTGTGTTCATATTGTATTGTAAAACACTTGCTGCTATTGAGGTGGGACACGGTTAAGGTTAGGGACAGGTTTGGTGGTATGGGTAGGTTTAAGGGTGGGTTAAGGTGTAAGGGAAGGGTCAACAGTGTAATTATAAATGTAATTACAGAAATTAATTACAGATGTAATTACATGCAGGCATTTTTAAAATATAAGTACAATGTAAATAATAAGTGCATTGTATCAAATGATTAATTTAAATGTAAGTACATAGTAGTTAAGGCCACCTAATGAAAAGTGGGACTAACGCCATTTATGATTTTCAGGAACTTCACAGTGCACATGTATCAGATGGCTGGAATAACTCTTTCAATCCCAACCCTGCTCTAATATGAGACTGAACTAAAACGTTGAAGCAAATTGCCAATCTTGTTGAGCGTAATGTGCAGCATGTGTATGTGGAATGTGGAGGTGAGATGAATATGACACATTTGATGGATGACGTCTAGATTCTCTAATGGAACAGATGTGTTCTCTAATTGGGTTGCTGAGATCTCCCACACATATGGGGGTACCTGCCAGTTAGGAAAATTAGACGTTAATACTAATATTTTCCTCCATAATTTGATGGAAATTTGAGAAGTCAAGCAATGTATTAATGGTTTGATAACACAATCAAATCTCACCTGGAGAAATTTACAACACAATTACCATTTACATGCCTAAGAATATTCCAAAAGATTATATCCAGAACAAAATAGCTCATGTTTTCATGTTCAAAACTCATGTTCAAATTATGCTGATTACATATTCACTACTGTTCAAAAGTTTGGTAAGATTTATTTATTTTTTTTTTTTGGAAAACAAGTCTCTTATGCTCACCAAAGCTGCATTTATTTGATCAAAAATACAGTAAAAACCGTTATATTGTGAAATATTATTACAATTTAAATTAAACTGCTATTTTATATAAACCTGAGTTTTTAGCATCATTACTCCAGTCTTCAGTGTCACATAATCCTTCAGAAATCATTCTAATTTGCTGATTTGATGCTCAAGAAACATTTTTTAGTATTATCAATGTTAAAAAACTTTTTTTTCCAGGAATTTTTGATCAATGTTAAATGTTAAAAAGAACAGCATTTATTTGTAATAGGAATCATCTGTAACATTATAAAATGTCTTTACATTTACTTTTGGTCAATTTAATGCATCCTTGCTAAATAACAGTATTAATTCATTTAAAAAAAATAAAATAAATAAAAAATACTGACCCCATCTTTTAAATGGTAGTGTAAACAGGAAAATTACTATCAGAAAATTATTGTCATTGTAATAGATTTTGAATATTTAAAAATTACACAAGTTAGGTTTATATTAGAGGGAATTAAGATCTTAAAGGAATGAAGAGCAACGCTTTACCTGAGCAAGCATCAGTTAATCAGATGTAATCATCAAATATAATTTACTGTTTTATTTTAATGAACAGACATAATGCAATGATCCATAGCCGTTCTTATTATCTTTTATGCTTGAACTGATTTTTAATTTATTTTGCATAAAAACAGACGCAAGACTCTCTTTCTCTATGCTGTTGCACCTCTGATTAATCTGAATGAATAGCATTCAGACGTTAATTGACTCCTTGCAACCTGGGGAAGCTTGTTATCTGGAGAACTGAATAATGTGAGTAAATGAGGAGTTATGTTCAAACCATTTCTGCTGTAGTACACTCACTTCATGATTTGTTATCAACTTTTTTTTCTTTTGTCAAATCAACTTAGATGAGATAACAGAATATTTTGAGTTTCTGTTGAATCTCGTTCTTTGTATTAACTCAAATTTTTATTTCAATTAACTCACAATTTTAAAGCAATTACTTTAAGTTAATCCAACAATATATAAATAAATTGGTTTTAAAAATAAAGGTCCTTTGCACAAAGGATTCTTTATAATGGAAAAGGTTTCTTTAGATTTTTAAAGCTGCAGTCTGTCACTTAAAAATTATCCAAAATAAATTTTTGAGCAAGTACATAACCAGCCAGTGTTCAAAACTATCTCCTTACATTAGTCCGATTCACAACGGTAAGCTTGTAATAAAGTTTTCTAATTCGAGTGGTACTGGTGGGTTTCCACGGGAAATTCGAGCATGCAGCCGTTCGTCTTTGCATCATTATGTCACGTCTGTTCAAATAAAGAAGGAGTCCCAGCTAGTAGGCTATATCACATGTGAGGATACTGCTTGTAGCGGATCATTCATAGCCTTTTCTCACAGCAGCTGCAATAATTAAACTTATCATTTTGATGGCGGACTGTAATCCAGAAAGGTCCAAATGACAATCATCAGTGACAACTGGAGATTCACCCGTAGTCAAAAGCAAAAGACTTCGGACTGCGGAGTGGCTACAGAAATTGAAATCTACCGGTAATGCTAATACACACTAAATACACATAGTCACGCAATGCTGATGTTGTTAACATTAACAATTTGAGAACAAAGTATAACAATAATAATAATTTGCACGGTTTGATGTGATCCGAGCTAAGCAATCATTAGATTTAATCACCGTTGGCAGCGTGATTTATTGTAATGCTTTTTTTGCTCAGTTGGTCAGAACAAAAGTGGCAGACATGTTACTTACTTGTTCAGATGACATTATTATTTTGGTCATACTTTCAAGACGTAGAATCTGTGATTCTGAATTACAGTATCCACACCAGTGCGGTGACTGACAGCAAACATTAGATTCACAACCCACATGATAATTCCGCAAAAAACTGCAATTGCAGATTTTAAACAGAGATGGCGACAAAGAGGACTGCAGCTTTAAACTGTTTTTCACACTAAGAAAAATGGTTCTTTTACTGTATGGCATCACTGCAGAAAACAAAAAACAAACTTTGGAACCTTTATTTTGAGAGTGTACGCATATGTGCAGCATGCCGATTTTCTGTGTAATGGATCAGACTTAAATCACAAAATGGTATTAATTGTATTAATGTAAACGGGGTCAATTTTTATTTCATGTTGATTGAGATTTTACTGTGCTGAGGAAAGCATTCAAAATTATCCTATGTCCTATATAGCCTCAAAGGTTTTTCTTTTTCTCCTTGCAGTCATTTTCTTTTTTTTGTTTTTTCATCATGATAAAACATCAGAATTGTCCTTGCTACATTTGACTTTGATATGCCACTTATCCACTTATAGCTATTTCCCTGACAAGGTTTCAAAAAAGAAGAATTTTAAAATTATGAATTACAATCAGAACATGACCATGAAGAGAAAGACACTGTGTGAGGAACTTCTCCTTCAATGGTTGTAAATTCTATTAGATATTACTAACAACTATTCAAAAAGATTCTGAAAACAAACATATAATCACTTTATTTTTATTATCAAAAGCTTTATATGATTTTTGTTTCTACTGTCAGACAAATAAAATCACTGGGGCAGTATGATTTCAAAAGGTATTATTATGTAATATTTAGGTAGTAATATATACCAGATACTATATGCACCCTTTAGGGGTAAATAAGGTATAAAGGTGTACCTTTTTACTAGGGATGCGGTATCGGGCCGATACCAAGCTCATGTACTTGTACTCGTAGGCTGCTCGTAAAAATACCCCCGATACCAAAGACCGATACCTCGCGCCTGAATGGTCAAATGCACACATAGTTGTCAAAATGTCCATCGTGTGGAGTATCTGACGTAAATACAGTCGGTTATGGCTTAAGTGGACGTAAACATTTGGGTGAAAACAGGATATGTGTCAGTATCCATGGATTCGGTCTTAAAGGGACCGTAGCCTATATTTGTCATTAATGTTAATAAAACAACAAAAGATGTTAAATAAATGTATATATGGTAAATAAACCTACTGTATCTGAAAAACAAGTTTATTTAATTTGTATCTCTATAGTATTTGTTGTATTGTTTGTAATTTGTTTGTACATTTCTTTTTATATAACAACAACTATATATATATATTGGTAATTATGCCCTTTGAAGGTTATTGGACACTGTGAAATTTGTGTTCTTTAAGTTTGTGACAAGCACATAAAAATTATTAGTTTTTTCATTAGAGTAATAAAGAAGCTATCCTACATTCATTAGTCTCACTGTGTTGTGCTTGGAAAACTGCAACATAACAAAAAAAAAAAAAAAAAAAAAAAAAAAAAAGAGAGAGAGAAAAATTAATAAATGTATAGGCATCGGTATCAGTATCGGCAAGTACTAGAAAAAAAGTATCGGTACTCGTACTCGGTCCTTAAAAAATAGTATCAGTGCATCCCTACTTTTTACCAGTGACAGCTTTTGTATACCTTCTTGGTTTTGGTGTTAGAGTGTAGTATCTTAATCGTAAAATAGCCAATCACTCACATTTTTTAAAATATGAGAAACAAACATACATTTTCACTTTTATTTTCACGAATAATTCAATGGTCATAAAGGTTATGTTTTTTTTTTGTGGGGTGGGGGGGGGGAGAGTTGTTCAGAGATGCGCAGGCCTCTGGGCTGAGTTATCTGCAGATGAACTATGACAGGAGAGGTGTGTGCTAAATAAATAATCTTCCTCTAGCCCGAAACAGCAGCTCAGAGTAGTGAAGCGATCGCGCCACAGGGCTACAGGAAGCACAAGCACAGAACACACAACTGTGAACTGACTATGTGTGTGTGTGTGTGTGTGTGTGTGTGTGTGTGTGTGTGTGTGTGTGTGTGTGTGTGTGTGTGTGTGTGTAAGAACATGAATGAGCATGAGTGTGTTGCAACCGGTATAAACAATAGCGGATCTGGCACAATAACAAGGATGCAGTACTAAATATTTACTAGACTGTGTTCTGGCTGGTTACTTATTGGCTCAAGTCAAAAGAGTCCACCTCTATGATATTCTATATTTGGTCAGGAGGTTGTTCAAATGCATGTGCCTTAGTAATTACCACTAATCATAAAGATCATTTAGTCTCAGTTCAATAGAATAGTAATCACTATTTAGAAGTTTGTATGTCTTTTCCTGACACCTCTGGCTTCATATCTGACTTTTATTCAACACAAAACTAGAGCTAGATAGAACATTATTCAGACACTTTCCAATCAGCAGTTCATTTGTTTGATTAACTCAGTGTGTATAATTTACACTAATTAGCTTTGAAATTGTTATGTCTATTAACGATTCCAAATTAATTTAATTCTGTTCTTCTAATTGGCACATCTCAGTTTAATACCATTATACTATTGCTTTCTCTCTGTCTCTATGTATATACACAATTATATATTTATATATTATATCATTTAATTTACTGGAAAGGCATTACTGACTTTGAAATTCAAAAACATAATGGGCGTCTCAGAGAATTATGTTTAAACCATTTATTCACTGATTGCATTCATAGACGCAGAAAAGCCTTATTCTTTCTTCACAAGGGAGAAATGAGATCTTTCAGTAGTTCTTTGTTTCAGTGGCTTATTAAGTTTTATTCACACAATCATGCCATCAATTTGCATAGCTAATTAAGTATTACGCTGATTATTAAGGCTCTTTCTCCTTTTCAAAATGATCACAAAATTTGTGGGTTTTAACTAATATGTATAAACGTCTGCAAATTCCGCATGGCGATACCATCACAAATTCTATTAAAATGTCAGTAAGTGATATTAATTTAGGCAATTAATAAGGATCACTTAACTTACTAATGTTACTAATTGTTTAGCAGGTCTTAGAATAATCTTGATTCTCTGACAATGCCTCACGCCCTGTCTAAAAGGCCTTTGGTTGCATTTTAACACATATCCACCGTCTACAAAGTGAATTCACCTTTTCACCACACAAACAAAATGACAAATTTTCCCAGTAGAAAACCTCAGCCTAAATTTAGACTCACTCTTCCATACGGAATCTGTATTGCACTCCTCTTGTGTTCAGGAATGCTCAGAAGTCCTGGTGCAAGCAGGCATTAAGCTGAGTGTGCAGCATATTCTATTCTGAGTGAGTCGCTCACCCCAGCAGGCCTTGTTTTGGCCTGAGGCTAGTCTGCCAGGACTGACCACTCCTACCTCAGGTAGTACCTTCAAGAGCTGACAAATGAGGAGCAAATAAAGAAGGGGAGTGCTTAGAGTGGCTCAGTGGTGTATAATGTGTCCTCTATGGACCTGGTAGGATTGGTGTGAAGACTTGCATTGGTACTGATTAAAATCAACAACGACTTCGAAATATAAGCCACAGTGAACCGACTAGAACCATTTCAAAGGACACCAAATGTTAATTTACCAGATTTAAAGGTCATACACAATATTAACTCGTATAACCTTACCCAATCAACCCGAATTGACAAAAGCTTCCACTTTATTTTGCTCAATGGATTTAACATTTATAAAATTAAACATAAATGAGGTTATGTGACAGAATTGGGTAGGTGCATTAAAAATATGCTTCATGTGGTAGCATTTAAAGCTGGCTATTCAAGTCAAACACATCTCAAACTTTATATTTAGGATAAACTGGATTTTACATGGTGGAAGGAAGAACTGTTTCTTCAGATGTTACAAACTGTTACAGAAGTAGTTCTAATTTGATTTATGAAAACGTGATACTGCTTTGCGGGAGTAATGTGACAAATGAAAATCCTGTAATTTACTAACCATCATGTCGGTTTTCATCTGTGAAACACTGCAGATGAAAGGGAGGGAAGGAGGTGACAGTCGTGTCTGTCAAGCTTCAAAAAGTGCATAAAAGTACCATAGAAGTGGTCCGTATGTACCATAGAGTGGTCCGTATGGTACCAAAAGTACCATAGAAGTGGTCCGTATGTGCATTATTCCAGAAGTCTTCGGATTGCTCTGTGTGAAAACATACCAACATTTAAACCGTTAAAATGGAGGTCAAAATGTAGTATTCGCTTATTTGAACCTGGCACTCAATGTTGGATAGTTTTTGTTTACTGTGATACAGATACAGAGCGAGCTCAACATCATATTTTCGAGTTCACACTTACATATAATCAGATAGAGTAAAAGTTATGCGTATTTGGCGTGCTGTCCGAGAGTAGGGCTCTGAGCTCGGGATTTGGCCTGACTCTCAACGCTTTATTTAATGTGACTAAATAAACGGCAACAACTGTTGCTTAATTCGGCAAAAGAGATTTTTAAAGATTAGATCAGGTGGAATTAGCTCCTTAAAGGAACAGTCCACCTTTTTTGAAAATAGGCTAATTTTCCAACTCTCCTAGAGTTAAACAGTTTTACCGTTTTCGAATCCATTTAGCCGATCTCCGGGTCTGGCGGTACCACTTTTAGCATAGCTTAGCATAGTTCATTGAATCTGATGAGACCGTTAGCATCTCGTTAAAAAAATGACCAAAGAGTTTCAATATTTTTCCTATTTAAAACTTGACTCTTCTGTAGTTACATCGTGTACTAAGACCGACGGAAAATGAAAAGTTGCGATTTTCTAGGCCGATAGAAAATTTTTCATTTTCCGTCGGTCTTAGATGCTAATGGTCTAATCAGATTCAATGAACTATGCTAAGCTATGCTAAAAGTGGTACCGCCAGACCCGGAGATCGGCTGAATGGATTCGAAAATGGTAAAACTCAACTATTTAACTCTAGGGGATTTGGAAAATGAGCCTATTTTCAAAAAAAGTGGACTGTTCCTTTAAAGGTACAATTTGTAAATTTTAGCGCCATCTAGCTGTGAGGTTGCGAACTGCAACTAACACCGCACACCCCTCACACCCCTCCCTTTTGGAGAAGCTACAGTGGCCGTCTGGCCGACACAAGACAAAGATGTCGTCATCTGAGACAGCAGAGAGTACCCTATGTAAAGCAATGAGGTTTCTTCTTACTTCTAACAAAGAACGGTCTCCGCTTCTAAACCAGACAACTACTACTACTACTACTACTACTACTACTTTGTGCGTATTCATTGTAGCGACGATGCAAGCTGCCGCTAAAAACACAAACGATTTAGAAGAAGAACAACATAGTGACGAAACGCGCGCTCTGTAGAGTGTTTGTCCATTTAGGGCTGCTGTAGAAACATGCCGGTGCATAATGGCGACTTGACATGGAGAGGGGACCCACGGTGTATGTAGATATAAATGGCTCATTCTGAGGTAATAAAAAAATAACAGTTCATTATGTAAGGTCTTTTTACACCACTGAAAACATAGTTCTGTATATTATATTGCATTTCTGTCAATAGATCCTCCCTAATTTTACACATTGCACCTTTAAGGTAATAACTGTACATTTTCACTTTTTTGTGCTTGTAGCTGTAAATGTTTGCAATCATATATTTTCTACCGTGAATTGTTGTTTGCATGTCCTTGTCCATGTGGCCACAGGGTTTTTTTTTTTTTCACCACCCATTAACAGAGGAAATATAATGCCTGAAACTGAGCTCTTATGTGGTTGGGTTAATGAAGCTTAGCACACAAGCTGACTGCTGTCATAAGTGACAGCTCCGATTTACAAACAGGTGAATGGGAAGAGTCAGGGGGTATCTCTCACACAACGCTATTATCACTGGCAAGACCCAGAGTTCACCGCTTCCTTTGACACTGGGAGATAATGTCAGCTTAACAGCAAGCATTACCTCCTGTATTACAATGTGAACATAAAAACTATGAGAAAAGGGTTATCAAAGGTATACGTTTATATGACACAAAATTATCTGGATATGGTAGACTGAATATGCTAAATTGCTGGTCGTTTTGGCCATTTGAAAAGGGCAGCGATTTGCATTTAATACTGAGAAGTGAGAGCCAGCTGGTCTGTGGATGTGGAGTTTTAATAAAACATCTTCCATGTTTCTTTACAGAATGCAGACAACACCTTTTAGTTGTTGTTTTTAGTCTGTGCTTTTAGAGCTATCTGTTTTCAAACTTACAAATAGCAAGCATGAAATTATGAATTGTTGTTTGCAACATTTATATTGTCATTGCACTTACTAAAGCCGAAAGATGTTATTACAATATATTATTGACTTTGTATTATGTAGTGTATCTTTTTTCTACCCAGTATTAGAGTACTATGTATAAACTTTAAGTAAGACATATGTCAATTAAATAAAAAAAAAAAAACATGATTAATCTGTGATTAAATCAAATTAAAATATTTTTAACTAGGAAAACGACTGAAACACTTGTTATTTTATATTGTCATTTATTTTTCTTTTCTTTTTAATTTTCTTTGTATATAATGTGTAATGTGTACAGTGCACCTATATTAAAATGTGACTAATTTGTATTATTACTAATTGTTAGGGTTAGTAATTTGACCTCAGATCATCCGATTATAATAATAACAATAATAATAATAATAAAAATAATAATAATAATGCTGTAATGTGAGTTAGCATGAACTGGTATGATTAAAATTGGTTACTGACAATCTTTAAACTTGCTTCATGACCAACTGACTTCTCTTAAAAAAACAGCAACTTCTTTTAGCAGATATTTAATAGCTCACTCCAAAATGAGCATGTCTTGGCAAATATGCTGTAGATTAGCAGCAAGGCAATCAATTTATTATGTGATAAACTGTCTGCACACAAAAGCAGTTTACTCAAGGTAATAAGGTATTTCCTCCAGTGACTTCTAATCAGATAGAGAAGCCTCCAGTCTCCTTGTTGAGATCCCATCGTGTTACATGGTTTTGGCTATAGAGATTTGTCTCCCCTGAGAAATGTTCTCTAATATAATAAAGCACTGTTTATGTTCTACCAACGGAAATTACATCGGTAAGTCAAAACTGGACGATCCTCCACCTGAAAAAAAAATATCCCTACCTCCAAAGGACAATTAGATAAATTTACAGCTAGAATAACAAAACATTATTTTTAAAGATTAACTCATTTCCAGTGCTTTAATAAAAACACAAATTTCACATATCAGCTTTTATATCTTCCGGTCCCCTTGTCTGCTAAGGTTTCATTATAAATGCTGTAAATGTGTTTTCTGTTCATGTACACTCTGACAATTGAACAATTTATCCAAAAGATTTAAATTTTTCAGTAATGTGTGCTTTTTAAAAGAACATATTGAGACTGCCAAAACATTTGGAATGATTATGATTTTTTTTATGTTTTTGAAAGCTGCATTTATTTCATCAAAAATACAGTGAAAACAGTAATATTGTGAAATATTATTGCAATTTTAAATAATTGTTTTCTATTTTAATAAATTTAAACAATATCGTTCCTCTGTGCTATTATTGTTATAGTTGTGGTGTGGACTCTGCTATTCTCTTATAATTAGAACGATTTTTAAAACTATATCCTGATTGTTATAGTTATTGTCCTTGGTGTGAATGGGCCTTTATTCTTTGTTTCCTTTACAACTTCAAAAAAAAACATTTTTTACAGTGTATGCATATAGTGACTTTTCATGCACTTCTGTCTGTGTGGCCTGAAATACTACTTAAAGTGTTGACAGTGTCTTTTCTTTTCTTTTCTGGCAAATTTAGTTACTACTCCTTTTCCCTCTGAAGATACAATATCTTGCCTCCAAGGACACTCTGGAATATGAATTAAGTTTGAGCGAAAGTGTAAATATCCCCTGTTGACAACTTGTTGGTATTGTGTTCGTGTGGAATCTGATGCGATACACAGGCTCAGTGCCCAGTGCCCAGCAGGCTTTCAGCTGCCAGTTGAAACCTTGAGAGGGGAGCAGCTTTTAGCATGGGCCTTGGATACCCGCTGGGAGAAATGAGATGTTGTGAGAGTTTGTCGATGTGCAGTGGTGAGTCATTATGGGATGTGGCATTTGGTTAGGAGGAAAAATCGCAAAATATATTACTTCTGCTGAATTAGATTATTTTGTGGCTGTGGGATGTACAGTACAAGATGAGTTGGATCAGCAGGTTCTCAACTGGTGGGTTGCAACCCAAAAATGGGTTACAGATCTGATAGGATAGGGGGGGGAAAACTATTCAAAATGCAACAAACCGTACAGAGTAACCGTGCAGAGTTTTAAATATAAAGGCAAGTGTGAGCTAAAGCAATCATGCCATTGTAGCTTGTTTCTACAAGTCTTTGAGCTCTTTTATCATGACTTGTGTTTCAAGGGACTTGTAGTGCAGTACTGTACCAGGTGAGCTACCGAGCAAGTTTACTACATCACACATATGGAGCTGGTTATGTGATTATAGAAGTCAAACTCGGTTAGTTTACAAGTCATACACTATGGTAAAAGTGTTTTGAGGTCATACAGTAGCATATTTGAGCAAAAATAAGTGTTTATCAATCGATAATCTGCCCCGTAATCATCATTTGTGTGAAAAGTAATATAAATTGTTTGTGTTTTAAAGCCACTAGTGATCATTTCAGTTGGAGACTGCAGTGAATTGTATGTATGTACTGTACATATCCCATATTCAAGGATAAATATCATTATATTTCAGTGGTGTAAAGTATTTGAGTAAATGTAATTAGTTACTGTACTTAAGTGTATTTTTGGCTACTTCGTAGTTGTACTGGGTATCAAAAATATTAAAAAACTCTACATGACTACATTTTTGAACAAGTAAATGTACTTTTTACTCCAATATATTTGTAGTAATGCAATTACACATTACATTTTACAACTTTTTCTGCAGCAGTTTGTTTCTGGTATAAAGAAGCAATATCGCCATCTAAGGCCATTGAAGGTACTATATCTTATGCGTATTCCCAAACTTGTCAACAAGGCTAATTTACGTGAAGTAAAGTTTACGTTAGTGCATTAGCAGGTAGTTGCTGAATCGCAGGTGTTTGATTTAGGAGATCCAGTGCAAGTAGACTTTGACTATATAGTTTTACTTTAAATTATTTTATTTATCCACTATATTGACAAGACCTTTTTGAAGGATATTGGTTTACTTATGGTCTTTTTGTGCACTTGTGCTTAACTGAGATTTGAGAGTTTGTAGACGTTTAAGAGGCTGCTGTGTCAACCTTGTGCAATATTGAGGTGTTCAGTTTTATTTTGATTTTAGAAAATAAATATGAATTCTCATCTTACAAATCAGTTGTTTCTTATTTTAACTGGCATGTCTCTTAGGTGTTGAGGACTAGTGCATCTTTGAGCCTACATTCAGCACAAGTAAAATACTTAAAGATTAGTTCACTTCTGAATTAAAATTTCCTGATAATTTACTCACCCCCATGACATTCAAGATGTTCATGTCTTTCTTTCATCAGTCGAAAAGAAATTAAGGTTTTTGAGGAAAACATTCCAGGATTTTTCTCCATATAGTGGACATCAGTGGGGTTCACTGGGTTGAAGGTCCAAATGTCAGTTTCAGTGCAGCTTCAAAGGGCACTACACGATCCCAGGCGAGGAATAAGGGTCTTATCTAGCGAAACGATTGGTCAAAAAAAAAAAAAATATATATATATTATATACTTTTTAACCACAAATGCTCGTCTTGCACTGCTCTGCGATGCGCCACACATTACGTTGAAAGGTCATGCGTGACATAGGTGAAAGTACGGTGGTAAGGTGAAAAACGTCATCTAATTTTATCCTCCAACTTTAAAATCGTTCGATATTGTTGCTTTACCTTTTTTCTGTAAAGGGCATTTAGCTTAATCTTTGCACGTTCGCTTTGTAGACACTGGATCGTTACTTCCGCCTACGTCACGCATGACCTTTGTAACGTGATTACATCATGCGTGCGGATCGCAGAGCAGTGCAAGGCGAACATTTGTGGTTAAAAAGTATTTTTTTTTTTTTTAGAAAATGACCAATCGTTTTCACTAGATAAGACCCTTATTCCTCAGCTGGGATCGTGTAGAGCCCTTTGAAGCTGCAATTTGGACCTTCAACCCGGTGAACCCTACTGAAGCCCACTATATGGAGAAAAATCCTGGAATGTTTTCCTCAAAAACCTTCATTTCTTTTTTACTGAAGAAAGAAAGACATGAACATCTTGGATGACATGGGGGTGAGTAAATTATCAGGAAATTTTCATTCAGAAGTGAACTAATCCTTTAAGTACTGTACTTTAAGTACAGATACTCTAAGACTTTTACTCAAGTCGTATTCAAATTGGTGACTTGTAACTTCTAATGGAGTAATTTTCGCAGTAAGGTATCTGTACCTTTACTCAAGTATGGTTTTCCAGTACTCTTTACACCTCTGTTATATTTAAGGATAAATATGGTTTGCACCGACCACTGTGTTTCACGCTGTGAATTACTGGCTGCCAAGAAAATTCTAAAGACATTTAGAAACCACAATAGTCCATTTTCCTGTTCAGCCTATGTCATTCTATTAATTGTGCCCTCCATTTGTTCCAAGCATTGTCAAGTTGTCATCTGGTATATAAATGGGGTTTATGTGAATTCTAAATGATGATTGATGATTTTCTAAGTCTATAAATTTCAACTTTATTTCTTTGTTAAACTCAGTCTTTTATGTTTCAGTCTTTTATATTTCTTTGTAGATCCATTAAGAATATACTTTTAAATATATGTAGTACTGTGATCACTAATGTTCTTTGGCTGATGATGACATCAGTGCACACACAAAAAAGAGAGAGATAATTAAAACTGCTGTATTAGGTTGTCACTTTATGTAAAACCTGGATCTGGAAGCAAAACCAGTTGAGAACCACTGAGTTAGATGATAATGATTAGGACCTCTGTTGGTAAATTTGCTTTTATACTCTCAGACGACTTTGTAAATGTCAAAATCTACATTGATGTATGCCATCACCTTTGCTCTTTTAGATTTAGTGTGACCTTGGGTGTGATCTCTAGAGCCATTTCTTTCTCTCTTTTTTTTTTTTTTTTTTTTGCAGTTAAGAGGTTTATTTTGGCTCCGGTAGCTGTGGTTCATATCATCTCCCTGTAGTAATTATTCTTCTATTTACATTGTCCTGAAAAGCCGTTAGTTATAATCTTGTCAGGCGGCACATGCTATTTACTCAACATTAAGCAATCAAACCTAACCCCAGAGGTAATCAACGGTGAAATCACTAGTCCTCATTGCACCTGCAAGATGGATGAGTGATCAAAAATGTTTGCAAAATGCTTCATGGAGAAGGGCTCAAGAGAGACAGCAGCAGAGGCAAATGGCGCCTACTCATCCACTACCGCGAGATGGGTTGCTAATACTAATACACGGGCCTTATGTCTGTTGGATCATTTAGATTTATGCGTGTCATGGGAATAGTATTAAAATTTCATGGATGTGTGGATGGAAGGAAGGATAAGTGGATAGAGCAAAGAAATATCCCTGGTAGTGAGATATTGATGTTACAGGGTTTTTAAGAAATCCAATCCCCTCCACTGTGACCATTAATATAGCTTAACATATGCTTGTGAATAGGGCTGGTCTGGTATTACCGATGCAGACGTGTATTTGCCTGGTACAGTACATTGTTGCTTGTACCTTTTCAATCCCCAACCGAGAAACTTTTCAATAATTTCTTCTGCTGCCAAACACCCAGCAATAAAGTTATTCTGTTGGATTGACAACACAGGAAACTGCATTAGTGAAGAATAGATGCTCATCCACCTAGAACAGTAGCCCCGTGGCCACGTTTTTAACTTTACAGCTCAAATAGTGCTCGTTTTTAGTACTTTAACAAAATTAGAAGCTTTACTTCCATTGTAAGTGCCTTCGGTCCCTGGTGCATCTACCAACCCAGAAAACATGAAAAAGGACAACTTTATTTTGGCAAGCCTTTCTCTGCAAGCATGTGAAAAAACGAGTCGCTCAGATTTCACTCCCCTTGTCACATAGGAAGGGGATCTTTTTATAATATTACCACCCCTTTATCTGCATGTTTCCACCCACGACGCCGTCATTTTGTTCTCGCAAGTGAAAACGGTGTACAAGTTCTAAGGCCATGGCAAAAGTTTAGGCAAAGCATGCTAACTGTTCTGTTGTTAGCTGCACAGACGAACACTGAACACTATTTAGAGTCTTGTTAGCTTGGATAGCCTGCAAGTTGACCCTGGCAAGCTCGATTGCTAAAAATGTGTTTCTGTCTGAGCGATATTTTGGAAAAAATATTAGACCTTTCACAGCATTTAATAGCAATCTTAAACGTGCCTGGTGTGTATGGCTCTGTTTGGCAAACAGGTACGCTATGTATAGTGGGCGTCCATACGGGTTTTGCACAAAAGATTAACATGACGGCACATGCTAGTCACAGAAACTACATAAATGTATCCACTAACCATTCAGAAACGTCCAGTTGCATTCTAAAAGTTGTAACTTCTCCCTGAGTCTCTCCATCAGTGTCCGACTCCAGTTTGAACAATGTAAGGCTGAACAACGTTACTGACAATGCGTGAGATTCTCCAGCTTTGTTGTTGTCGAGCAACTGAAGCGTGAGCTGTTAAAGCTCCGCCCTCTTCTGGAAAGTGGGCAGAGAGCAGCAGCTCATTTGCATTTAAAGGGACACAAACAAAAACAGTATGTTTTTGCTCACACCCAAATAGGGGCAAATTTGACAAGTTATAATAAATGATCTGTGGGGTATTTTGAGCTGAAACTTCACAGACACATTCTGGGGACACCAGAGACTTATATTGCATCTTGTGAAAATTGTCCCCTTTAAATCACATTTACTTGAAAAGCAAAATGACATAAGATAAACTTAAAAATTAAGATAAAAATGAAGTGAATTTATGCTTAAAACAAGAAAAAAAAAAAATGCCAGTGGTGTAGGAAAAATAAACTTTATTCAAAAGCAAAATCAAGTTTATTTTTCTTATCTTTTTTCTATTTTTAGGCATATAAACTCACTTAATTTTGATACATTTATCAGAAAACAAGACTTAACTTATGTTACTTTGCTTCTCAATTAAGTGTATCTTGATTTATGAATGTTTAGATTTTTGTACTGGAAAACAAAACAAAAATACTGAATAAATCAGTTTTTGTAATATTATTTCAACCACAATTAAAAATAAATAAATAAATACACAGAACATTTAAGTGACTGCAATAGCCTAAACCAGCCATTTAAACAATATATCAGTGCTGTTTTATAATTTATATAACCAATAACTAAACTGGATCTCTAAATATCAGCTCATTTTTAAAGGTGCTTTACTTGAACATTGTTTACACCAACTTTTAGTCAGTCTGAGCCAATGTAGAGCGTTCCAAATCGGCTGCTTATGAAGTTTCATTTCAGTCAGGATGCCTAGTGCCTATATGTAATGCAGCTATTTGAGAACAGAGCCTATATTTTGTGAAAATTGCATGACAATTTCATGGTTTAAAAGTGTATTTCAAAGATTCAAGTGAGGCGCTAAAGAAGGCACTGCAAAGCTCCACCTGTCAAACTCGGAAAAAGAGCAGTCATGAAAAAGGAGAAGACAGGTTTCGCAGATTTAGTAGCTTAGAAACTACAGCAAATGAAACAATTACCTCCATCCAACTGAACGTCAGAGTGACAGTCAATTTGAAAACAAGTCACTCCATTTCAGCGGCAGAATCTGTCGGAGGGGATGAGTGTATTGTGGAGTGGGCCAACGTCCTTTTTAAGGGGACATTTTAGTCTCTTTGGAGATCCAGAGTAAGTGGTGGAGGCTTTGGTGCTAAGCTTGCATCCGTGCGAGAAGGACCCAGAGGTAGTACATAAGCTTTAAGGGGCTAATTCAAGTGCATTTGACAGCAGAAAGAAATAAACATGACAAACAAATCTCTAAACGGCTCCAAAACAGCTCCGATCACTTTAGAAATGATGTTTGGAGGAATATGGGAAGCTGCAGTGACGTTGAACATTTCAGAAAAACAAAAAGAGTTTGGATGGATGCCCAAAAGTTTACTTTTGAAACTGATGTAGTTTAAAGTTTGAAAGCACATCTACAAAATAAGCAGAAGATTTCGTGACAATGCTACTTTGTTCATAACTTGGTTTTAAAAAGATATGAATGCTGTGATTGACTCTGATTGATCCAAAAAACAACAACAAAAAAAAAATGCAACTGAGAGTTTTCAAAAATATCTTCTTTTGCGTTCCACAGAAGAAAGAAGTCATATAGGTTTGAAACGACTGGAGGGTGAGTAAATTAGAAGTTTCATTTTTGTCTACAGGACCAGAAGTCCCTATAGTTGTAGAAACAAAATGTTTTCTGAAGCCAAATGTTTTCTGAATTTTGTGCGCTAATTTCTGGGACATATACACTACTGTTCAAAAGTTTGGGGTCAGTAAGATTTTTTTGGTAACACTGTAATCTCTCTATTAACTAGTTGCTTATTAGCATGCATATTACACTGTAACCGCTAATGCTCAAAATAATTAATTGGTTTGAGTATGGCAAACTCAAATTTAACAAATTAGTTCAATCAAATTAACTTTTATCAGTATTTAGAACTTTCTTTTGAGTTCACAAAACTGTCAAATTTTAAGTCATCTGAATTGTTTAATTGTTTTGAGTTTTATGAACTTGTTTCTTTAAATTTAGACAAACTTAAATTTACCTGAAACTGGGCTGCCATTTCTATTTCCCAGCATGCTTTGCCATGACACTCGAAAGGGAGAATAAATGCTAAAATTAAGTGTTGTATAGTGTTTTTTTGTGCAAGATTTAGTAGTGTTTAATGCTTTGTTATCCCAATTTAAAAGACTTTCTGTTTTGTGGGGGTTTTTCAGGGGTTACCATCATGGTGACAAGTGGAGCATGAGTTTAGTTTGAGAAAAAGTATACGATAGATCTTCTATATTGCCGTACTCTTTCAACATGCTATGCTAATGCTATCAAAGCATTGTGTTTCCAGTTAGCATTTGTTGAATTGGCTAGTTATAGCTAGCTAAGTTCCCACTACTAAAAATATAAGTTGAGATTACATGATAATTTTGAGTGAAATGTATCAATTAACTTACTCAAAAAAATTCAAGTTAAGAGCAATTAAAACAAAATTGAAATCCGCCAGCTTTGCTTACTTTAACTTTGAATTTCTTAACTAAAAAAAAAAAAAAAAAAATGATGTAACTGGTTACCTCAAATGTTTAAGTTTTGCCAACTTATTTGGGTTTACAGTGTAGGTTATTGGCTGTTTATTAGTACTTATAAAGCACATATTAATGCCATATTCTGCACAACCATATTCTACATCCCTTAATCCTACACCACACCTAAACTTAACAACTACTTTACTAACTATTAATAAGCAGTAAATATGAGTTTATTGAGCCAAAAGTAGTAGTTAATAGTTGTTAATAGTGAGAATTGAATCCTAACCTACAGTAACCTTAAATCCTAACCTTAAAAATAAATAATTAAATAAATGAATACTTGTATTCAGCAAGGATGCATTAAATTGATCAAAAGTGACAGTAGACATTTACATTTTTACAAAAGATTTTTATTTCGAATGAATGCTGTTCTTTTGCTCTTTCTAGTCATTTAGGAATCCTGAGGAAAAAAGTATCGTGGTTTCCACAAAAATATGAAGCAGTTTTCAACATTGTTAATAATAAGAAATGTTTCTTGAGCAGCTAATCAGCATATTAGAATGATTTCTGAAGGATCATGTGACACTGAAGAAATAATTTTTTTTATTTTAATAATATTTCACAATATTACTGTTTTTACTGTTTAGATAAAATATATGCAGCCTGTTTATAAGAGACTTTCAAAAACATAAAAAAATAAAAAAAAAAAAAAAATCTTACTGACCCCAAACTATTCTTTAAAGCATTTGTAATCCAAGTATGTCTGAGACATGGTATTAGATTGCAAAAGAAGAATCTGATGGAGGACAATTTTGCTTTTTGTCTGCACAGTAGAGGAAGTTGCTGTAATATCTCACGCATAATAGTTGCATTGAAAATAATTACAGTATTCAGCATGATAACAGCAATTTCATGAGCAAAATACTGAATACTTAATCATGTGCAGTCAGTTTGAGGCCGAATAGACTGAACTTAATAATGTGTGCAGCCTACCATTACCAAAGCAACAGCGCGATCAATCGCCACAGGATTACTGCTTATTGAACATATTTTTGTGACAGTATCATTACAGATGTCTATTGCTTTACATCCTCTGTGACACAATCAATTTCTTGTGCATGATACCGATTTTTGGCAACCTGACTGCTCAATAGGCATAGAAAAATAGCCCCTTCTCTTTTGTTTGAGCTAATAGCTTTCGGTTTATTTTCCTGTAATGTGCTGAAAAAGCAAATGTATTATTAATGTGGGAAGAGTACATACTATCTATGTGATAATGTGAAAAGTTCCATCAGAAATCTTGTACACAGTTTGTCTTTTGTTGTGCTCTTTGTTGTCGTTCCATCTTTGCAACAAAATGCCTGCCATTTAAAATTCAAATGTAATCACATTTTTATTGTTGTACAAACAGTTCAGTACATAACAGCTTGGATTACATATTCAAAAGCATGGATTATGAATTCAATTCCCTTTATAAAGCAACAAAGTGCAATTACTGCTGCACAATAGACCTGTATGAAACTGAAAATCTTCTCAATGGCTAATCTAATGGTAATCTAAAGCCTCTGTGCCATTGTATGTCCAGACAGGTGGGTACCCTGGAAGGACATATGGTAGCACGGCTTTACCATCTGCGCCTCTCATCCGTCCTGAGCTAATGATGGAGGGCATGTATTCTTGGCAGATCTTCTAGAATGATCTGCGGGCCACGTAGAGTAAACTAGTTTCTCTCTCCCTTGCAGTTTGTCCTTTGTTGTTGCAAATAACCTGCCATCCATCAATATGATGCATCTTTAAGAGGGGCTGCAATACCACCCTGCCAAGACAACAGTTGGAACCCTCACAGTTACTCAGTAACAGCTCTTTAACAGAAGACAAATGCCCTCCGTTCTGTGTTTTGTCCCAAGGCACTGCATAGATCTGTAACAAAGGTTGGCTGGGTAATGTTTGTATTTGCCTTTCAAATTTATTTCACACAGTATTAAAGAGAGAGCAGAGAAATGTATTTGCATTTATTTGATCAAAAATACAGTAAAAACTGTAATATTGTGAAATATGTTTACAATTTAAAATACCCCTTTTCTATTTGAATATATTGTAAAATGTAATGTATTCCTGTGATGGCAAAACTGAATTTTCAGAGTCTTTCTCCAGTCTTCAGTGTCACATGATCCTTCAGAAATCATTCTAATATGCTGATTTGCTGCTCAGTTTTCATAAATTATTATAATACACTATAAACCCTAATCCATAACTGGTTTGAGTATAGGTTGAAATGAAATTAGTTTAGTTAAATTAACTGTTTACAACTTTCTTTCTCACAGCACTGACATTTTTCAAGTAAACTGAAATGTTTCAGTGTTTTGAGTTGCATGAACTAATTTCTTTTAATTTAGACTAACTTAAGTTTAACTGAAACTTCCAACATGCTTTGCCCATGGCACTCGATAGACATTTTTGAGTTCTGACAACTTACTAGGGTGTAAAGTGAAGTAAACAACTCATTTGATTTGCAAGAACTCAAAATAAATAAATAAAAAATGATTTACTAAATCTTTTATGTTAATTGCTATCAAAATGTATGAGTTAGCTAACTCACTACTTCAAGTTAGGAGCAATTAACATGCATAAGAACTACAAACTTAAAACTTGATAGTTCTGCTTACTTAAAATTGGGAACATCATATCACATGTAACTGATTACCTCAACTTTTTTGAGTTAGCCCAACTTATTCAGGTTTACAGTGTATATTATGAAATAAATGCAGCATTGATGAGCATAAAGTCTTTCAAAAATATTAAAACTACTGTTAAATTGTTGACTAGTCAATGCATTGGGCCCGTATTGACTAAAAGAAGAAATAAAAAAAATGATCAAAATGTCGACTGCAGGATTGAAAGTCTCGCTTGGAGTTTAAAGAGCCAATCATGTCTTTTTGCTAAAGGCAAGCTCTTAAATGTATGTCTAAAAAATATTTGAGCTAAAGAAGTGACATTTGTGCTGCTATTGTTGTCAGATTTTTATTTCAATGTTAATAACACAAAACCTTAATCAACTAAAAAAAAAATATATTATTAAAAATTGTAAGCAAGATGGTCGCCAATTGAGCCTTTAGATTGGAAGTGATTTGATTGATCATGGATCACATGACTTACGCTGGTTCTATATGGCAAAAGCAGGAGGAAAATTACTCAAACTGCATCGCACATTAGTTTTGTACAGTAACCTGTAACAGCCAAGTATACTTTGTTCGGAAGCAAAAGTGAAAATAAGGTGAACCTGGAGTCCTCTGCATTCATAAAGCACAAACTGTACAGACAAACTATAAGCAAGTAAGCAAGTGAGCGAGTTTTTTGCAGAGTTGATGATAATGCAAACAGCATGAATCTGGGAATGGAGATATGCATCATTTCAACTGGATTTTCAACCGAACAGAAGAGATGGCACATGGAAGTCATTTATATACAGGTAAATGCTGACCCGCACAATACTTGACTGCTATCTTTTGTTGAAATGAATAGTTATGCAAGTATTTTATTTTATTTTATTTGTTTATTAAGATTTTTTTTCATCACAAAATTCTACACTCTTAGAAGAAAAGGTTCTATATACATAACCTAAAAGGGTTCTCTCAGGCACTTCATATATATTCATATATCACTAGAAAAATTTTAAATAACCCGTCAAACATGAAAGTACTATGCAATCAGTTAAGACAATTCCCCTTATTATAATGTTTTTGGCATAAAGTGTTCTCTAAGATTGAGTTAAGAACCCTAGGGTTCTATATAGAACTCCACTGAACCCTTTTTTTTTTTTTTCTAAGAGTGTAAAATGAAATTCATATGTGGGCACAGTTTATATTTGTCAACTAAACAAGTCTTTATCTTTATTTATTTATTTATTTTTTTTATAAAAAAGCATACATGAATTACCCATAGCAGATCTATACAGGTGGAGCTGGGGAAGGTGGAGGGTTTCTGAAAGTGCGCTGCAACTGCTACAGAAAATGCTGACCAAGTATTTGAAGGTTGAGCAGCGAGCTCTTTGGCTACTGATACAACAGGAACCAATCAGCTGTGCCTTATAGAGAATGATGTGATTACAAGCAGATCGAGTTAAGGACCTATCAGCCTGCGCCATCTAGAATTTCATGACAGAACTTTGTATTTCACATTGAGGATGCAAACAAATAAAATTAATTGTTCTGCTATGTACATAGTCTAGATATTTTTTGGGGAACTCTCTATTAGACATTTCGGACATGTTTAAAATTTGTAATTGTAAAGTGACCTAGTTGACACTGGGAAACATCAACTCTTAACACCTATACACAAAATAATCACTATCACATCCTTTGAGTCATTTCCCAGCATGCTATTTCAACTTCTCAAGCTTTCCATTCATCTGTCATTAAACATAATTTTTCCCAGTGGAGCACATATAGCAATTTTCATGCACATGATTCGCTTTTAACTGTCTTTTTTCTTTCTCTCTCTCTCTCTCTCTTTTTTAAATGTAATCATTTTTTTAATTTTGTGCATTTGCTTGATTAGCTTTGGTCCTAAATAGCGTTTTTCTCTTACCTGTCGATCCACACGTAATGGATTCAATAGGGGGGCCCTTAACGCCCCCCATCACTGTCTAATCAAGATTATTTATGAGTATCTGAGTGCTATTACAGTAGAATTGGGCTGCTGTATAAGACTGCAGATGTGTAAGACCTCCTCAGGTAACAGTGTCACATCACTCTAATGTTACAATCAATCACACACTAATTGAGTCTACAGGAACTGTTGAAGATTAAATAACTCAACTTTATTCACAAGTGCTAATTAAGTCAAACAAAGGCATTTTTCTGATTGTTTTTACTTTCAAAAATCAAAATGATGTCATAAATGTTTGCCCTTTCGGTAAACACCTTATTTCAGTGGTCCACTTTAGACATTCTATTAACTATACAGTAAGTAACTTTGCAAAAACGTGTCAACTAACTCTCGTTAGAGTATTAGTAGACTGTCTGCTTAATATCTGCTTGCATCTGCTTGTGCTTTTTGCAGCTTAGCAAGTAAGTCCAATTGCTAAGAAAAATAATATTATAAGCAGCACTATTACTATTGCTCATAATTGTTGTCATTCTTAGTATGAGCAATAGGGTAGCGATTTCTAATTATTTTTTAATTATTATCCATTCAGTTTTTATTACTTTATATTACATTAAATATATGTAATTAAAATTTCTTCCAGGACCAATTAAAATTAATTAGGGAAGACAAAATGTGGAATAAAAATGGTGAAAAACTAAAAAATAATAATTGAGACCAGGACCTAAGACATTTAAAATGTATTTTCATTTATTTAAACATTTAATTAATCACACTAACTTAATGTGTTGAAGTTTAATGTTCTTTGTTTTTTAAACCACACTACTATTTTGAACTACTTCGCCTATCTTCATCTTCACTGGACTCAAAGCGTGACAGTCACCTCATGAAATCAAAATGGATTTATTATAAAATGTATTATAAATGACTTATCCGTGCACATAATTAAAAAAACAAACAAACAAACAAACAAACAAAAAAACATCATAATCTTCAATCAAAAACTTTTAACATTAAATAAAGCACATTATCAGATAATCTGAGATTATCATTGTCATACTTTTTATGTTGTTGTTCCAGCACCCTGTTTAGGACAAAAACAAAGACCTTTTATCACGTTGCGGCGTCACGTCATGTCTGGTTAGGACACGGTGTTATACATACTGTAGCAAATTCTATGCACATACAGTATCACTGTATCATTGAAGAGTCACAATCCGAGCCTTAAATATCAGACGTCTACGTACTTCTAGTGGAGATTTGGTCAGGCCCACCAGAAACTGTCTCCATTAATTGCTAATTTCCTAAAATATTTAGTTTAATACCCACTGCAGAACAGAATGTCCAATTATGATTAATAATTGACTGTACCTTTCACAATGCTATTTGGGAGGCAAGACTCAGTAAATTCATATGTCCAAATGATGAAAAATAATCATTTGCAATCTCTATATTTTTGTAGACAGCTGCTGAATAAGCTCTTTCCAGAGCAAACACAAAAACTTTTCCTGTTTGGCGTAATTAGGTGCCTCTGACTGTATACACAGTACACTGCTTTGAATTGCCTGTTTTTGTCATTTTTAAATTTCATTTGACCCACAGGATTTCAACGGCCATGTTTGCTTCCACAGACAAAGTATTGAACTGCAGTCCAGTTCCTCTTGAGTGGAATTTTAGCCTCCAAATACTGAGAGATTCTTACTTTATCAAGAACCATAAAGAAATGTCGAGACATTCATCTTGCTGAGTCGACTTTTAATCTCCTCTGGGAGTTGTATGATATAAAATAAACAGCTAGATTCAGACTGCTGTACACACAGATTCAAAGCTGTGCCGACCTACACCTCTTTGAGGTTTCGGACAGCAATATAAGCCTGTGTTTCAGATTCCTAGAAAAAGCAGGAAACTAGAATGAGGGATAATGTTGCATAAGTGGCATTACGTGCCACCGTTGTGCTGTGTCCTAACTGGTGACTGTTGCAAATGTGGCCACACCATTGAAAAGCTAGTTGTCGTGACTGCAGAAAAGATAACTAGGTCAGATATATTTTCCATTGAAGGCTACCGCAGCAACTGCTACAATATGGCCTTGTGCCAAAAAATCAGGAATCCATTCACTCAATCTTGCTGAAGGTTAAACAGCATCAGAACTTGGTGCAAAAGATTTAGCGACAACTTCTGCTCCTAGGCAGCATACTGAATCGATAATCATATGCATGATCATTTACTGACTATAACATGGCTGTTTCAGAAATGAAAACGATGAAAATGATGGAATATTTCAGACAGGCGGAAACAAACACGCACATAACATCCAAAAAGGACAACACCAGACAAAGAACATGGACTAAGGAATCAAGGCAAACACAGGAAATAAAGCACAGGAACCACGAGAACAGGAACTACATATCAAAATCCTAAGTCCTAAAATCACAAAACAAAAGTCCTAAGACACAAAACAAGGAAACACAAAATTTCATAACTCTTATTGAAGTAAAGTTTGGTGGGGATGTATCAAAGGGCTTTAAGGGCCCTTCTTCCTCATTTGTAAGTCCCCATTTGTTAAAGGGTTAGTTCACCCAAAAATGAAAATAATGTAATTTATTACTCCCCCTCATGCCGTTCCACACCCGTAAGACCTTCGTTAATCTTCGGAACGCAAATTAAGATATTTTTGTTGAAATCACGTCAAAGTCACGTGATTTCAGCAGTTTGGCGATTTGACACGCAATCCGAATCATGATTCGACAAGCTGATTTATAACGTTCCGAATGAAGTCCGTTTTTGCGTTAGTGTCACATGAGCCGCCGCAGCCCGAGCAGTCTGCTCTGGTCCAGATACACGAGAGCACAGAGCGGATCATATGCGCAAGTTGGCGCAGACCACAAAACATATCGGACCCATTTGAATTCTGCACAGAATGCTGTATTTTAAAGTGATATAGAGAGGATTACGGGGAGAAACGGGAAGGAAACCAAAGCTTTACCTAGCTCAGCTGCTCTGGCCAAGCTGTGATATAAATGAAACGCTATTGGCTATTTTAAAAAAAGAGGCGTGGCTGTTAGATATATCCCACCTTGTCTTCCTGTTTCAGTTGAAATTACATCAACACACTGAATAATGCTGCACGTTCCAAGACACTTCAGTGGGCCTTTAAGTGTACTTAAATAGTACACTTTTATGAGTGAAACACTTAAAGGGTTAGTTCACCCAGAAATGAAAATAATGTAATTTATTACTCACCATCATGCCGTTCCACACCCGTAAGACCTTCGTTCATCTTCAGAACGCAAATTAAAATATTTTTGTTGAAATCCGATGGCTCAGTGAGGCCTCCATAACCAGCAATGACATTTCCTCTCTCAAGATCCATTAATGTACTAAAAACATATTTAAATTAGGAAGCTTCGGAGCGTAATGAATCAGCGTGTTGAAACATGATTCGGATCGCGTGTCAAACCACAAAATGGTGAAATCACGTGACTTTGGCGCTCCGAACCGCTGATTCGACACGCTGATTCACAACGCTCCAAAGCTTCCTGAAGCAGTGTTTTGAAATCGGCCATCACTATATAAGTCGTTATTTTGGTTTTTTTTGGCGCACCAAAAATATTCTCGTCACTTTATAATATTAATATTGAACCACTGTACTCACATGAACTGATTTAAATATGTTTTTAGTACCTTTATGGATCTTGAGAGAGGAAATGTCATTGCTGGCTATGCAGACCTCACTGAGCCATCAGATTTCAACAAAAATATCTTAATTTGTGTTCCGAAGATTAACGAAGGTCTTATGGGTGTGGAACGGCATGAGGGTGAGTAATAAATGACATAATTTTCATTTTTGGGTGAACTAACCCTTTAAGTACACTTAAAAAGTGCACTTTGTAATAATGTCAAATTAAGTTTTAAAGTACATTTTAAATCATCATGTTTTAATTATCTTTTGTTGTGCTTTAAAGACACATTTATTTTGATGTGCTGAAAGCACATGTAAAGTATACATGAACATGTAATTCGATGTTACATTTAAAGTCAGTATACTTTAATTGTAGCTTCATCATTACATATGTGTAATTACATATATATTTAAATACATGACATACAAGTTTTAATAAAAATGACATTAAAGTATATTTTACTTAACCTTAAATGCTTGCAGTATACACTTTAACATCTTTGTTTCATGACATGTTATTCAATGACATGGAATAAGAATGCTCTTGTGGTTAGCAACAGTGGTCTGACATGAGCCGTGGTGCTCATGTGGGTGACGCAAGTTAACGCAAGTATGTCTTGTCATTTCCTGATCGTGTTCACCTCTTTTTATTTCCTGCCCTTTCTCCACTGTCCTGTCAATAAAAAGTGGCAATAATGCCAAAAAATGCAAGAAAAGATATTTCAACAGAATATGAAAATTTAATTCAAAAGATTTTTTTTTTTTTTTTTACTTCTCAAAGTTCCCAGACGAGGTGCTGTGTTATCTTATTAGGCTGAGTGTCAGCTGTTAGATATTTAATTGCATTCAAATTTACTATCTGGTCAATATCTATACTACCCCCAAAAGCAGCTAGTTTAATGCTTAGCCTACTTGTGCACAAAAATGCTACTACATGCTTGTTAATTGCTGGAAAACTAGACTTACTGTATTGGATTTGGTTTTGAACTGTTTTGGAACATCATATAGCTGCTTTCTAGCATCTCAATCCCTCAACAAAACAGCTACCAGATGGTCATACTAGCTTATGGTTGTTAGTATGGTTAGTTAGCCCAGACAATGACTAGGTAGAAACTAAATAGTGTGTTCCAAAACAAGTATGTAAATGGATCCAGATGCTGGTGGAAGACTTTGGCTGCAAGAGGTACAAATCTTTACACATTAAATCGAATCCTTGCTTACCGATTGTTCATTTTAGACTAAAAAAGCTACAAATAATGAATTAATTCTTCAGCATCGTAGACCTCAGAGGAACTTTGTCAAATTGCTGTTCTCTTTAGATCTACTGGGTGTAATAAAGCGTGCACAATGTTTATGACATTTAATTACCCTGAAAAAGGACTCGCTGGCAGAGGTTTGGCACCCTCAAACTTTTTCATTAAGAACGGTATTATAAAACCTCACATGTTTACTTCTGCTCAAATTCCCTCAATCTTTTCCTTTCTAGACACGCATTTCAGCAGACTTCATGCTTGTCATTGGATGTTTCTAAACAGCCCAGACAGACTTTGAGATACAAAGCCGAGGCCAGTGTCATTCTTTCACTTTTCCAGACAGCCTTTTCTGCCGCAGACAGCCTGTGCTCAGAAGCCCTTAGCGGAGACAAGTGGCCTGAACAACCCAGAAGTCACTTCAAAGATCTTTGAATCTATTCAGCGGAACCACGGCAGACGTCTGAAGGTAGAGATCTGACCTCGGATTCTTCTGTTTTGTAACTCCTTTATTGAGTTATAAGCTTAATTTCTGGCTCAACTTGTTGTATTGAGGACACATTCGTGTGATTATATGAAATGGTCTGATGCAGGGTACTGAAGGAATTCAGACTAATATATATAGTGTCAATGGCTTAAATGCCATCGCCTTGTCTCAGATACCGATACGTTTCAAAATACCTATTGAGTGCATTCACAAACTCAAAGTCATCTGCTGTCTGAGAACTTTTTTCTTTTAAAACCTTGTCTGTATACCGTCTACTTTAACAGCACAACAGGTCAGCAAGGTTCGTTGAGCATATCCCTGCAGAATAATGACATTTTGATTCTCCTGGATCCCCTTGGTGGCGTAAAAAAGTCAGCTTTGATTAAAGGAGCGGCAGGCACACTCAGGGGTAAAGCGCCGGCCCCCTGACTATGCGCTTCTATGAATGTTCATGCAATGCGTTTTTATTCTCTGAATCTTCCGTGATGGATGTAATCGAATATCAAAAGTCACCAGCGGTAATGATTCATGTAACATGGCCTGTAATGGAGGTGTTGCAATATCACTGTTGTTAATACTGTATATTCCAGTGGCTTTGAAGCACAATCATTCTCTCATGTTGCCCTGGGTTGGCATTGTGCAGACGTTATTTATTTTTCCCACATATTTCATGTTCGTTCCAACGGTAGAGGGAAACAGAATTCTTTTTGACACTATATTGTTCAAGACATTTCTCGTGGTCCACTGAGGGCTGCACAGCATGTGGTGGCGGATGGCAGTAGCTCTGAAAGTGAAGGACATTGCCCTTGCTTTTGAAATTATTTTCAGATTTATGTTCTTATCAAAAAAGATCTCTTTTTAAAAATGTTAAAACACCTAGCTCAACATGACTGTATTAACATATCTCTAAGTAAGTGAAAATTGGCATCACTGGCCTAATCAATGGTGTGATTTTGGGGCGGGACTATAAATTTTTTTGACCAATGGCAGAATGAGGGAGCGTTCTAGTATTTGTGTGAATGATTCTTTGGTGCCAAAAACTTTGGATGCACCTGAAATTATAAACTTCCCTACAATATAGTAAGTGAAAAACAGTATGTGAAAAGAGTAGTATGTCTGAATTCTCAGTATTCATAAAACAGGTGAAAAGTACCTGAATGATTTACTAATTCCGGTGAGATTCTGAAGTGCGCATCCAATGGACACTTTACTATCCCATGAGGACACTGGAGAGGATCTGTGAATGGCAGTGAAGAAAATAGGTACCTATTCAGATGCAATTTCGGGTGCAGCCGTTGCCTTCATAATCGTCCATTAAAATGTCTTGTTTGCTACTTTTAAGACGACATCTCTTATTTTTCCTCTACAATCTATCTGCCTTGATTTTGGTAAGTAATCCCCATGTTTTATGATCCAATCAATGAAAATATAAAAGTTCTGTTCTGGAATTTTTTTTATTTTATTTTTTTTTTCAGTCTACAATGAACTACTGTTCAAAAGTTTGGGGCCTGCGAGTTTTTTGTGCTCTATTATTTGATAAAAAGACAGTAAAACAGTAATATTGTGAAATATTCTTACTAACTGTTTACTATTTTAATATATTTTAAAATGTAAATTATTTCTGTGATCAAAGCTGAATTTTCAGCATCATTACTCCAGTCTTCAGTGTCACATGATCCTTCAGAAATCATTCTAATATGTTTATATTTGCTGCACAAGAAACATTTCTTATTATCAATGTTGAAAACAGTTGTGCTGCTTAATCATTTTTGTAAAAAACTGTTATCTGTTTTTTTTCCAGGATTCTTTACAGAATAGAAAGTTCAAAAGAACAGCATTTATTTTAAATATAAATCTGTTGGAACATTATAAATGCTTTTACTGTCACAATTTGATGCATACTTACTGAATAAGTATTATTTCTTTCATAAAACAAATCTTACTGACCCCAAACTTTTGAATGTACAGTGTACATCATCTTAAAATGAGTTACAGTTGAAATTTCATGTTGATTTTAATAGGGCTGCCCTCAACTAAAGATTTTTCTGGTCAACTAGTAGTTGTTCGTTTTAAGTGATTATTAGTCAACTAATTGCACGTTTATTAATAAACCATATAAATCATAATAAAGAGCCTTTAATATCTACATAGCCTAATCAGCGTTCAAGCGCGTGCATAAAGCTTGCCACAGCGCACCGGCAGAAGTAATGATTATGAATGATAAACTAGTGTTTTCTGTATTTTGTTGTTATTGTGAGTGCACACAAATAAAAGTAGACTCTTCACAGATTCAAAAGATGTATTATTCTTATCTGTATGCCCAAAAATGACGAGTATTTTAAGTGCAAGTGATCGCACCGGCGCCTCCATGTTAGCTGTCATGCAGTAAGTGCGCTACTTTTCAGCTTTCACACTCCGCACAAACACTTGAATAGCCCACATTTTTCTAGGTTAACGTTAAAGCGAGCGGGCATGTAAAGTTGCTACTACTTACATGTTTCAGATGATAAGCCTTTTTTTTTCTGCGACTAAGCGACTAATACAATTTTGCTCAACTAAGCCTCTTCTTGTCGACTAACGGTTAGTTGACTATTAGGCAGCAGCCCTAGATTTTAATGTGGCTGAGGATTTTGTGCAATATCTTATTAGCTAATAGCTAAAATAGAAATAAATTTGAGCAATTGAGTATCTAACAGGGTCTGAAAGCTGCCCTGATGTGTAATAAAAGTGCTCAATACAAATAATAAATAGGAAAAGTTTTTGTTTGAGGAAGAGTACTATAGGATAAGATAGTAGGATAACATCTGACCTGTCAAACATACACTAGAGGAAGACTTTGAGAATAACAAGAACCTTTTAAACTGAGTGCTATCCGAGGATTTGTTAAGTGCATATGCTAAAAGCATCAGGTGACTATGCTTTTCCTGTTTATGGGTCAAAGGTGAGTCAGCTGTGAGCTCATCTTCTTATAGACACAGGATATTGGTCTTTACTCTGTATGATGAGCTTGTACTTCAATTCTTTACTGCCCCGTTTTAAAGTTGTGTGTTTGCATACTGTCAGTGACTGCAGCAGGTACACAATGCAGTTTGACAGTGCTGCGCAACTTCTAATGAATAGACTGTTCAGAGCTGTGAATGTGGATGCAGTGTGTGTCGGCTCTGGTAAATTGTAATGAATGAATTAGTTTGCTAACAAGCTCAAATCAGATTGTTCAACTACAATTATAATGCGAGCATCTGGTGAATAAATTAGAATAGGCTTATGTTTGGTTAATGTGTAATTGGTCATTCTGGGACACACCAGTGTGTTTAATTCTGTGCTGTGAATCTATAGCTGCATTAATTTATCATTCCCAGGGCTTTAGTTTCAGAATAACTCTCTAATCAAACACAACATTATACAGCTTTGACTATGGCTATATTCAGTATGTCATACTACCATACAGTACTTACTTTTTCTGTAATATATAGTATGTATAGGCAAATATTCTGTAAACGTTGAATACCTGGGTGACTGTCTACCTTTTCCATAATCTGCAGTATATGACAGAGTACACAGCGCACAACCGCAATCCCACAATGCAATGAGCTTGACTTTGCCATCCATTCTTTGTGTGAATCAATGCCTGCTGCAAAATAATATAACTACACCACATGAGGGCAAAAAGACAGCCATTTAAAGTATTTTGAATATGGTAACTATTTAATTAAAGATTGTTTACCCCAATACAGCGCTGCTTCAAGCTGAAAACACCTATACATCATTCCTGAATGAATCAGCCATCTGAACGAATCAAATGAATTAATGACTAAATGAATAACTCATTTAGACATTTACTGCCACCTACTGGCAGTTTTAGTTTCTTATTAAACCTGCGTTTCCACCGAAATTACCCAAAACAATTTGTCCCAGGAACTTCAAAACACACAGAGTACCACCCCAAAGTTCCTGCGATGGAAACGTGGCTTTAGAGTATCATTTCATTAAAAATAATAATAATAATAATTTCATATTTTGGGATAGTTTGCCCAAAAATAAAAATTCTGTTTATTTACATTTACTCACCCTTATGTTGTTTCAAACCTGTATGACTTTCTTTCTTTTGCGGAACATAGAAGTTATTGAAGAATGTTGGTAACCAATCTGTTTTGGTCTGTAAATATATCTAAATACTAATTCAGAAGCAGCTCCTGAAAAAAAAATCATGGCCATTGTAGCCTAAAAGTTTATAAATTCTATGTTGAATCAAATAAAATATTTTTAAAAATACTTTTTTAATGTCTATATTTTAATGTCTATTTTAATGTCTATCATTCCGAACTGCCTTCTTTAGAAAAGCAGAGAATAAGCACATGAATGTGTCTGTGCATGAATGCATGCATTTTTTCCTTTCAAACTCCATCTTCTGCAGCTGAAGTAAAACTCATCTTTGTTGAGTTCCGCCAACAGGAGGGATGGGGTGTGGATCAGTGTTGCTAAATTAGGAAAGGTGTAAACCCTTACAGGAGGAAGAATACTCAAGGCATTTAGCTTCTGGTACATCACTTGGCCCAGTTCCTTTACACCAGATGAGAACACGGTAACTTCACAACAATAGCTCTGATTTAATCAGTTTAGGAAAATTAGAAAGGATTTAAATTATTTTTGTGTATACATGCATTTTGAGTAGATTTACAGTAAGCGATTGAAATGGCTTGTTTTAATATGCATTTTTAACTATTTTGCTTTTGCAGGCCAGATTTAAACCCCACTCTTATTTGTCCAAAGCATATTATTTTTAATATGCACTCATATGTAATTTTTTTTGGACTTTATACTGACACTTACCAGCTTGGATGCATTATATTTGCTTCACGCTGCAGCTGTTTGTTTTCAATAAAATGTGTGTAATGTGAGATAATCTGTTGGTACTGAATCCAAGGCATTAAGGCATTTTTGGTGGTGGTGTGTGTTTCTCTTTATCATATTAACCATATTATGTATGATATTTATCATTTACACCAATCAAAAGTTCGGGGTCAATAAGATTTTTGGTTTTTTAAAGAAATAAATACTTTTATTCAGTAAGTAAATTGATCAGTAAAGAAAGTGACTCTTACATTGTTACAAAAATGTGCTTCAAATAAACATTTTGAACTTTCAATTCATCAAAGAATCTTGAAAAATGTATCACAGACTCCACAAAAATATTAAGCGGCACAACTGTTCTCAACATTGATAATAATAAGAAATGTTTCTTGAGCAGCAAATCAGCATATTAGAAATTTCTGAAGGATCATGTGACACTGAAGACTGGAGTAATGATGCTGACAATACAGCTTTGTCAATTATACTTTAAAATATATTAAAATAAAACAATTCGTTTAAATTGTAATAATATTTCACAAAATTACTGTTTTTACTGTATTTTCAATCAAATAACTGCAATCTGAGTGAGCATAAGAGATGTTTCAAAAACACACAAAACACGGACAAAACATACATTGGAACAGAATTGTATAATAATTCAAAAGAATTAAGATGATCCCATTATATAATAATTAATCATAATAATTGAGCATAACTCTTTTTTTAACTAGGAACATATTACTGGGTGCGCTTGTAAAACTCGCTCTGAAATCATAGCTCAATCAAACAAACAAACAAAAAGGTCTAACCCATCCTTTGATATACAAGGACATTAAAACTGGAGAAATGCAAGTAGAAATCCCACTATGTTTGTCATGTCAACACATGTCTATTAAAGTCCAGGACGTTTTAAGGGTCAGAAAAAATGAAAAGTTGACTAATCCCAAACTCCAACATGAATTTTATTCATGACTTCACCGTGGGGGTGTCTCTGGAGGGTAGCAGGTGCCGAGGTTTCAGCGGGTATTAACCGCAGCTCTTCAGCTGCATCCAAGTTTAATTAATGCCGGGAAGCAGAGCGAAGAAGCGGGGAGCGGCAGGAGGGCGCTGGGCTAGATAGCAGGCACTGTGTGGACGTGCCAAGCGCCCTCAGGTTACTGCCACGTCCTTTGCCAAGGCCGAAGGTGGGCACAGTACCACCACGAACCAGTGGCTATGCTTGCTAGCCAGGAGTCTAAACATACAAGAAGGACAAGAAACAGCTTTATAATCAGAGAGAACAGAAATGTAATCTTGGGCTCGCGATTAGTCAGCTTCCCGAGAGAATATAACCGGTTTAATTTGACTCCAGCACCGGATACAACACACATCTATGTTGTTTTTGATGTTGGACATCACACTGTTAGCCAAACGATTAACAATCTGGACTCGCAAACACTGCTGGTATGGTCTCAATAGGGATTACTTTGCACAAAGTTGTCTATAGTGATAAAACACAATATGAAAAATGAAAGTTAATTTTCAGTGTTTTGAATGGATTTTGAGAGTGAATAAAGGTTTAAATTTTGATTTGTTTTACTGTAAACCATAACGCTCAAAATACTTAATTGTTTGGAGTAGGACAAACTTAAATTTAACAAATTCAGTTAAATTAACTCTTATGAGTATTTAGAACTTTCTTTTTCTTTTGAGTTCACAGAACTGATATATTTTAAGTAAACTGAACTGTTTCATTGTTTTGAGGTGTATGAACTCATTTCTTTTATTTTAGACTTCTTTTAAGTTTAACTGAAACTGGGCTGGGATTTCTATTTCCCAGCATGCTTTGCCCAAGGCACTCGAAAGGGAAAGTAAATGCTAAATTTAGTAGTGATTAATGTTTTGTTATGCTAATTTAGAAGAGTTTCTGTTAATGTGGGTTTTCGGAGAGTTACCATCATGGTGACAAGTGGTGCATGCGGCTAGGTTTGAGAGCAGGTAAGTTACACATTTTAAGTTGCTGTACTCTTTCAATAAGTACTATACATAGTATAAAGTACTATAGCAAATTAACAAGTTGGTCTGAGTTAGCTAACCAAGTACTTCAAGTTAAGAGCAATTAACATGCATGAGTACTACAAACTCAAAATTTGATAGTTCTGCTTACTTAAAATTGGGAGCATCATAACTCATAAAAATTTGATGTAACAGATTACCTCAAATTTTTTGAGTTAGCCCAACTTATCTGGGTTTACAGTGTTAAATCATACAAAATGATTGTCACTTTAGGAGACTTACAACATGCATAGACTCATTTCACACTATATTTTTGCTAATGCTGCTTATTATTATTTTTTTTATGTATTTTGCTTATTTTGTCTTCACAGGCCAGACTTAACCCTTAGTTTTTAATGATGAATCAATAATTGAGCATAGTAGTGGTATAAACTTCTATAAAACTTTTTTCAAGATTATCATGTTTACATTTTTTTTTATTTATTTTTTTTTACATCATATTTGTCATTCATTTCTTAGGGGTCGTTTACACAACACCGTTTTTAACTAAAAACAGAAAACGTTTTGGCCATTCATTTACACAACAACAGCATTTTGGCGGCCTGAAAACGCAAACTTTTGAAAACAAGTTTCAAAGTGCACGTTTTTTAAAATGATACCATTATTGTCTCTGCGTAAACAACAAAAACGTGAATTTGTGAAACCGGTGACGTGTTTAGTCAATAGGCGCCTTGTGTTTCTTTACAAAGTGACAATGCTAACTACTACAGAATTACAGCTTTTATTCGTTTTTGCGGATCGTTTTGACAACATTGTCGTCTGAAAAATGCAAAGGAAAACCTTTTCCGTTTTTTGTACATCATTGTTGAGTAAACATGCCCTCCAAGTATAAACTTCTGCTCTTTTTGAAGCTCAACAGTTTTGTATCTCATTAACTTTAATAATTTAGAAAAAAACAAAGTTCTGTCATGAAACTCTAGATGGTGCAGGCTGATAGGTCCTTAACTCAGTCTGCTTGCAATCACATCATTCTCTATAAGGCACAGCTGATTGGTTCATATACTTGGTCAGCATTTGCTTAGCAGTTACAGTACGCTATCAGAAACTTTTTTTTTTTCTATTATGGTAGTCAATGGGGGGCAAGATCTGCTTGGTTACAAACATTCTACCAAATATCTTCCTTTGTGTACGGCAGAACAAAGAAATTTAAACAGGTTTGGATCAACTTGAGGGGAGTAAATGGTGACAGAACTTTCATTTTCACTCCCTTTTATCAAAATATTGTCTTATTCAGAATAAGGTCAATAATTAGATTACTGCTGTCCATGTAAAAATAGTCACTGTTTATCTTAGAAAGACAATGGTGAAATAATGCTGATATTTTCAGTGTTGTGTCAACATCAGTTTCAGTGGTTTGAGCCCCTTTGTTTCAAGTGTTATGAGAGAATGTCATTTGAGCATGTGTTAATCACTGGCGGTCCTGAGGTGAGATCGCGCAAGGTGCTCTGAAGCTGCTCGGGGGGAAAATAAGTCTTTTGAAAGACTCTTGTGCTCATCAAGGCTGCATTTATTTGACTAAAAATACAGTATAAATAGTAATATTGTGAAATAATCTCTAATCTTAACCTAACTGTAAATGCACTCTGTAACATCAGGTAAATTAGAAATCAAACTGTCTGGTTCCAGTACTAGATTTGAATTATGTATGCATTTTATAATTATATTCTTCTCAGATTATAAGTGTATATTTACATAACAGTATGTGGACACCACATATTTCAGTTCCATTGGCATTAACCCTGCATTAGAGACTAGCATCTCAAATGTTCTGGTAAGGCTTTCCAGTAGATGTTGGAAGATGTTAGATCATCAGTGGTCAGGCTGATGATGGCTGATGAGATCTGACTCACCGTCACACAAATGAGAAAATGTGAATGCATCATTGCATAAACACTTCCTATTGAATCAGTAAGCTGCCCGTAGCAAAAAGAGCCTTGATGTGGGATGCTGATCTGGGCAGATTTACAACCTCTCATCATGAACATTATTCATATGAGATGTACAGCGAATCACAGAATACTGGTGTGCAGGGGGCTTATGAAGGGGTAATATGAAGGAAATTGGCATCTGGGACTCGTCCTCCCATTTTAGACATGTATTTATGCATGTGAACAGCTCCGAGCAATTAAACTGAGCTCTTCCTCTCCAGAGCTTCCCTGAAAACTTCCCCTGTTCCTTGTTTAGTCAAGGTAGAAATATGTAAAGCAATGGAAGAAAGGAAGGCCTGGGATAAAAGTAGAAACAATGCAGGCACTGAGCCACTCTCAGCCTTGTCTGAGCTCCAATCCCTAGAGTCTCCACAGAATCAATGTGCTGGAAGGGAGAAATGCAGGAGAGCCTTGCCTACACTGCCCCCTACTGCTCAGGAGTGGAAGCGCACCACACTCTTCAAAAATAAAGGTTCCAAAGGGTGTTTTTAGAGTGATGCCGTAGAAGAACCATTTTTGGTTCCCAAAAGAACCTTCTTAAAAGAACCATGTTTCCTATTGCACTCTTTAAAATGAAGGTTCCAAATTGGGTTTTCACAGCAACGCCATAAAAGAACCATTTTTAGTTCCTCAAAGAACCTTTCAGTGAACAGTTAATAAAAGAATCATTTTTATTAGTGTAAAGAACATTTTAATAATCTAAAAGGACCTTTTCCACTGTAAAGAACCTTTTGTGGAATGAAAAGTTTCCATAGATGTAAAAGGTTCTTCATGGAACCATCAATGCCAATAAAGAACCTGTTTAAGAGTGCACGAAGAACATTTTAATAATCCAAAGATCCCTTTTCCGTTATAAAGAATGTTTTGTGGAATGGAAATGTTCCATGGATGTCATTAAAGAACCTTTCTTTTTAAGAATGTATCAATTAACATGATTCAGCATGTCATTTTGTCAGTGACTCATCATATGCAATCTCCTGTTGTAATTTAGCTTTGTGTTTATCTGTGAGATTTCATTCTCTGCCTGTCCTTGTTTTGGTTAACTTAGAGAGATTCACACAAGAATGAAAACCTCAACCTCATGTCATTCCAAACCTGTATGACTTTCTTCTGTGAAACAAAATAGGTGAATTTTGGAAGAATGTATGAAGCACAAAGCCATACAAAAAGGCCGAAATGTGTTTCTCATTGAGAATAAAGAGTCGAAAGGATTTAAATGATGACCAATTTGTCATTTTTGGGTAACTATTTATTTAAAAAGGGTGAATTTTAATGAAGAAATGTCACTCATCTCTGATCTGAAAGAACTGTGAGAGCGAGGTTGTCAAGTTGCTTGCTCAAGGCTTTCAGGCATTGATTTAGCACAAAAGCACAAAACCAAAGGTAGTTTAAGTCTCATTGCATAAGCAAGCGGAAGAGCATCTTTAACTCTGAAAAATAGGCCGTCTCATAAAGAGGGTGAAGGTCCAAACATTTCTGCCATTTTAGTGTGCAGGAGTGAAGCTGTCAGAAAAGACACTGAGAAATCAATCACAGCCAAAGTCATGGCAACTGTGAAGGATGCCATTCAGAGTGGATCGGTTTGACAAGAAAGTTATACAGCATAACATAACAGAGCGTCCAAAGCAGTCAGCCCAGCGGCCCAAGAGTAATGAAGCTAAATATGGGCACTTTAGGCCCACTTAAGTAAAGTCTATGAGCCTTATTATTTGTAATAGAAGAGAGAGGGCAGTGCAGTAAAGCCACTCTATAATAGATCATTATTACAGCCTTTGCATGGTCCATTATTCTTAAAATGTGACCTTTAAAGGATTAGTTTACCCAAAAATTAACATTGTGTTATCGTTGACTCATACTGTTTCAAACCGGTTTCTTCTGTGGAACACACACACACTCAAACAAAACGAAGAAGATACTCTTCCATACAATAAAAGCATTTTTTATTCTAATTTTTATTTCAGTTTTCTTTATTTCAGTTACCAAGACAAAATAGCCATAATTTAATTTAAGTTTTTTTTTAAGTTTAACCTTTTTATATAATATTTATTTTATTTTGGCTTCATTTCAGTTAATGAAAACAATGATAATAATAGCAACACTGCAAAAATAGTATCATACATTAAGGCCTTGTTCCACAGACAAGGCTTAGATTAAGCCAGGATTTGGCCTTAGTTAGCTGTGTCCCAATTCAGAAGCTGCATCCTTCGAAGGCCGAAGACCAATTGCGTCAACACGGCATGACGAGGGCTCCTTCAAATGGGGCAATGAAGGATACAATGGATGGATCGTTCGCGAGTTTGAGTTCTACTGTACCCCAGAATTCATTGTGACGACAGGATTTTTTGAGAGAAATTGCCAGATTACACTTTTAAAGGTGCAGTAAGCAATTTCTGAGAAACACTGTTGATATTTGAAATCAACCCAAACAAACACACCCCTCCCGTCATTGCTCAGCCCCCAAAATGCACGAACACTCAATGCAAGAGTGAAAATACTTTAATGACACTCAAAACTGTCCTGTTACTATAGCTAATATTGTAACAACAGCATATCTTGGTTCTATGAATCATAGCAAAACACACAGCTCACTCTCTCATGAGTGGACACGCCCCCTACTGCTGATTGGCTACAAGTGGGTTGTGCTGCTTGGTCCAATCCACTTTTAACAGGGTTCTCAGAATCGCCTACTGCACCTTTAAATGTAAGTATTGGGTTCTAATCGAATGTATCCAATGATACAAATGTAAAAACAAAATGTACAGCGGTTCAAATGTTGACAAATCTTACCAAGATGCGATTTTGTTTATACTCTTTATTATGTACATAAATGGACCAAGGTGAACAGATTTAGTAGCTTTTGAACCCTGTTTTGTTTTTAGGCAGTTGAATATAAAAACCTCACTGCCGCTCATCAACGGCAGCTGTCACAGTTGCTTGGCGACAAGAACAGTCCTTCTTAGGCTAGACCGTCCCGTTTAACAGCGCCCTGTCTGACCTTCACGGCCTTCAAAGGCATCGCCTTTAAAGTCCAAGTCCTTCAAAGGATGCAGCCTTAAATTAGGACATTTAAGTATCTTATATCTTATTTAAGTTAAGGATTGCTGTGTGGTATAGGAATTTAAAGGAGTTTAAAGTTGAAATGTCTGTCAATCAATGAATTACTTTCATTTTTTTTTTTTAATTAATTACATTAAATGAAGATAATGATTCACATTTGTTAGTATTGGTTGAGAAAAACCCTCATAAAGATAATTTAAAGACATTGTCTCGAATGAGCAAATCAGGCAAAAAGTGGCTTTAGATGTCAATATATTTCCATATCATTGAACAATATAACCAAGCAATATTTTTTTAACTGTTGGACTATATAAACAAACTACTTGAAAGTAGTTAACAATTGAACCAATGCGCCTCGAGACCCCTGTATTTTGTTCCATTGTGTTGCTTCTCGTCTAGCTGCTTTTGAACACAAGAATTCATTCTGTATGAACAGTTCCTTGCTTATTTTATATATGTGCATTCAGCATCATTAGCCTTGGGATAATTTCTTTTACATAATCTGAATGTGGCTTGCGACCATTGTGAACATAAAAAGGTCTCTGTGCGCTCTGTGGTATTAGCAGCACGTTCTGTTGAGACAGCATCTTACATGAACACCAGAACAATCTCTTCTCACTCTGTCTTTTTTTTTTTGTAATAGGAATGCTGTAGGGTTGTGAATGTCCTACTTTCATTCTCACTTGTTCATTTTTTTTCTTCCTTGTCTGTTGGTGGTAAAGAGAGGCAGTGGCATGTTTAAATATAGTATGGCACAGATGTTTGATTTTCTCAAGGGCCTGTAGGTGATATTAACAGATTCATGCAGAGCCATGTTTAATATGACCACTGCAAAAAGATACAGCCTGTGCTAACTGGGCCCTCGTGGTTTGACTCGTCATGCAGTGCAGGGCAGATTACTTACAAATTATAGTCTGTTACCGATTCCAAATTACATGACAAAAATTGTAGTTAGTAATTTAATCTAGATTACTCATTTTAGGTAATGTATTCTGAGTACTTTTTGATTACTTTTTTAGATTACTTTTGACCTAAAGGCCCTTTCACACCGAACGCGAAACGACTGATCATCTGCTAATTCACGCCTGCACACAATGTATTGTTCTCATGTATGTGTCTCTTTTATGGCTTTAACATCGCCTGCTGCATAATACAGCATTAAATTTAGATAAATAAAGTTTGGTACTACATTAGAAACACAAACTATCTATAATGCTTACAAGAATATATCTTAAAATATAATTAGAGGTACAATTAGCATCAAGCTATTTCAGAATTTATATGATTATTAATGTCCTCTGATTATGATCTAAAGTAAGTTTTCGATAATGGGCAGACATGCATTCAATCTGCTTATCATTTGCCATAAACATCCTTTATTGTTATAAAAATACCATGAACTGCATAAAACATATTGCCATACTCATATCTGCCTTCATATTTCATCTGTAGAAAAATGTTTCTCTCAATTTTTATATACGGAAGAGCAGAAGATATGATTACATGATTGACAGATCCAAAATGCGCTCTCATAATCATAACACTTGCGCACATGGAAGAAAACGGACAGTGATCACATAATTCAGTGGAAAATTAATAGAAATTATATAGAACGTATAAAGAACGTGTAGAATAAATCTGTTCTCAGATACCAATGATAATCTCCTCCTGGATACTCTTCTTCGGTGTTTGTTTACACTAGTTTTCGAAACAGCGCCACCACTCTTGCCCTTCTGTGCAACAGCAGCTGCTCCGGGCATGTGATTTAAAGCTCAAATCTAATTGGACAGCCCGTTTCATCGCGAAACGATGGGGGAAAAAAATCGACACACAGGTCAAAAAAAAAACAATCCTCGCTTTTTCACGCCGCGAATGTTCACGGCCAGTGTGAAAGGCTCCATAGGGATCTATTGTTTTCGCAGAATTTCGCGTTCAGTGTGAAAGGGCCTTAACTCGTTTACCACATTGATATGATAATTGAATAGGATAATTTTGTACCATATTGATTTAAAAATACAAAGAGAAAGAAAATATATTCCACTCTTTGTTATCAACAACATAAAGTGCATTAAATATTAGCCACAAAAACAAAGAAAATAAAGTATTAGACACAACCTATTGACATGCATTTCTATTTATACATAAAAACTGGGCCCACAGAGTTTACTTTCCTTAAAGACTTACATTTACTTTGCTTAAAGGATTAGTTCACTTTGAAATGAAAATTATCCTGAGCTTTAATCACCCTCAAGCCATCCAAGGTGTATATGACTTTCTTCTTTCTGATGAACATAATCGCAGAAATATTCATAAATATCCTGACACATCCAAGCTTTATAATGGCAGTGATAGGGATCAATGAGTATGAGCTGAACAAAGTGTTTCCTTCCACATCCCTCCATCATAAATATGTGCTCCACACGGCTCCGGGGGGTTAATAAAGGCCTTCTGAAGCGAAGCGATGCATTTGTGTAAAAAATATGAAGTCAAATAGTCAAATATGTAGCTTCCGTCAGACCACCTTCCGTATTGAAGTTACGAATAGGGTGACCATATGTGCGATTTTCCCAGGATGCGTCCTGTCCAGGATTTCTAAGTTGCATAAAATGTCCCAGTTTTGGTTTTGTTTTCATATTTGCGGAAGGTAATGACTGAAAAATAATTTGACCAATAGCGTGCATTATACATAATCGACCAATCGTGGCTTGCGAGAAGGCTGGATCTAAAGAGAACGGTCAAAGCACTGCAAATATATGACAACATTTTAATGCATTGCATGAAGACTGTCAATAAGAACAGTGGCTTGCACAGACCTCCGTGTAGAAATCGCGTTCCTAAATCGCATTCCGGGGGCACATCCATATGACCACTTTCACGATTAAAGAGGCAAGGGCTCAAGCCATTTTAGGCAATTTAGAAATCCTGGACAGGACACGTCCTGGGAAAATGGCACATATTGTCACCCTAGTTACGAAGAAAGTGTAAACTGGCATCACGTCAGTTACACTTTTTCCATAAGTTGAATAGGGAAGTCGTAGGATGTAGCGTAAGCTTTGTGAACTGCAAGAGTTTTACACTTTCTGTGTACGTTGAATACGGAAGGCAATCTGGTGGAAGCTAGATATTTTAATTCATAACTTGTTAAATATGGATTTTTTTTTTTTACAAAAACGCATCGCTTCGCTTCAGAAGGCCTTTATTAACCCCCCTGGAGCCGTGTGGAGCACATGTTTATGATGGATGGATGTGGATGTAGACACTTTCTTCAGCTCATACTTGTTGATCCTGTTCACTGCCATCATAAAGCTCGGATGTGTCAGGATATTTATTAATATTTCTCTGATTGTGTTCATCAGAAAGAAGAAAGTCATATACACCTAGGATGGCTTGAAGGTGAGTAAAGCTTGGGCTAAGTTTCATTTCAAAGTGAACTAATCCTTTAAATTCGATGCAAATAATAAATGCCTACATTTATTTTCAGTTCTACATTTGTACTGTAGGCACTGTGATTATAAATTCGTTTAACCACAATGTTTCAACTGAATTCATCTGCTACCACAGCTGGGAAAGAGCCGTGGCAGATTAATGAACTGACACATTCACTTTCTAACTTTTCAAAGTCTGTGATTATAGCGCCACTTAGCGATAAAAGGCAGCAAATACACGTCCCCAATTTTGCCACCGCGGGAGTGGCGACGGTGAAAGTATTACTCTGGCTGACTACCAACTGTACATTACGTCAGGGTTTCCCAGACTGGGATTGATGAAAGAACTTCAGAGGTTTGTGATTTCAATTAAATTAAATCATAAAAATTTAAATAAATAATGTTAAAGTAAATACAATCAAAATAAAACATTTACTAGAGAAAACACTTCTGAAAAGTTAAATGATTTCTGTAAATCCAGTGATCAAATGCTGTGGGTCTTGGTTTTTTAGTGATAGTCACATGACTATTAGCTGGTCTGTGTGTGCAATTCCACACACAACAGTAGCAAAAGCAGTAGATGTTTATAGAAAGGAAAAGGTAAAATATAACATTAGTTAAACATTAGTTAATGTATTAACTAACATGAACTAACCATGAACAATACATTTCTTACTGTTTACTAATCTTCGTTAACATTAGTTAATGAAAATACAGTTGTTCATTGTTTGTTCATGTTAGTTCACAGTGCATTAACTAATGTTAACAAGATTTTAATAATGTATTACTAAATGTTGAAATTAACATTAACAAAGATTAGTAGATGCTGTATAAGTGCAGTTCATTATTAGTTCATGTTAACTAATGTAGTTAACTAATGTTAACTAATGAACCTCATTGTAAAGTGTTACCCAAAAAAGTAACTGTAGTCTGATTACAAGTATTTTAAAATAATATAATCTAATTACAAGTACTTCATATTTGGAATCTGATTACATAATCCAGATTACATGTAATTAGTTGCTACCCAGCACTGTCATCATGTCAGTCACAAACTCAATGTGAATGTCTGTAGCAGCTGAAATTGTTCAGCTCTTGTGTGGATTGTGTGATATTCACAGCAGCAGCAGCACTTCACTATATTAGTGATAGCGGCATTAAACAGAGAGAATACTTTTTTAAAGCTGTTATAAGAGATGATTTTTTACCATGTATAAAAGTGTCTCTGCTATCTGACAGATATCACTGAAATAGGTGACCTGAGAATCACACCTGTCTGTGTGACAGTCGGCGTATATGAATCTGACTGCGGCCTGCATGTCAATCAGAAAACTTGGAGGCGGCTGTCTGCCAACCAATGGCAAGAATAGTTGACTGTAAGAAAAAAATCTGTAGAAAAACATGAATGGCACTGCCAGGACATCATCCGTTTCCTTTAACACAATGCAGTGCGTAATTCATAATACGGGTAAAACACCTGTGAAAAATCATGATGGAAAATTACTTCATATTAACACAGTCCATTGAGCCTTATTTTTACGGACTTTTCTAAGAGTGTTGCCTTTTTTAACCAAGGGGTCATATATATATTTATACTGTCCACAGCTAAAGTCTGACTGCAATCATAATGGATGTTAGTATATGATTTACGCTACAATAAACTATAAACAACCCTTTGTGCTTCTCTCATTGGTTAAATGAGCCAGTTACTGTATGTGCCAAACTCTTCTTAGGCCCACACAACTGCTTTACATAACAAATGAATCATTTCAAATGAAATAAATGGGAAATTACAGCAATATATCATTTTTTTTAAATGCATATGAGATGTTTTTTTCAAAATTGCAAAGCGTGTTAATTTGTTTGTTCTGTTGAACAAATGCAAATCACTGAAGTCAAGAACACACAGCTGGTCTCTGCTCAGTTTGTGGAGCTGGTGACATTTGTGGTGTTACCGTTTTAAGATACATCCTCTTGCTGAAGTTTTAAATGCAATTATGTGTTATAAAAAAAAACGTTTCCTGGACATTGTTTCCCATTTCCATGAATGAAACAATAATGACAGAAAGATTTTAGCACACACTTTTTCTTTTTAGTAATTTCTACCTATACTTCATATTGATTTAGAGTGAGTGAATCTAATTTAATTTGGTAAATTAGTAATCAGATTAACATAGTGACTTAAATTTATACTTTTAAAGTTTACTGAAATCTGTCAATAAATATTATGAGCTATTTCTACTCTGGGACTGATACTTGGGAACTCACTGTAAAAACAACAAAAAATCCTAAATAATATTTGCTGTTTAAATGTCTACATGAATAGATTTAGGGCAAATGTTGTGTTTGCACTAAATCTTTCCTGCTGTATTTATTTTATCACAAATTATTGTATAGTACCAATTCAATATTAGTTGAATATATATATCCAGTTCATAGAATAACCTATTCCTTTCCTGACATTTCATTTCATATTTCTGAGGTGTTATGTTGTTCATTTGCACCAACGCAGGTTACTTCACTTAAAAGTTAGAGCTTTAATGTCTACTTGCTTAAATTTAGTACACATGTGTATTGTTTGCTTAATATTTTTACTATTATTATTTAGAAAATACTAAATCTTTCCAGCTGTTGTTCACCATTGTTTTAATAATGAGTGTGTACTAATCTACAACAAGGTCGATATATTTCAAAAAGGTAAATATAGATAATATTTTAACAAAGTAAATATATTTTCAGTTCATAGTGTAAGTCTTCAGTGTCCTAAAATTATTCTAATAATGATTATATGCTGATTTGGTGCTCAAGAAAGATTTTTTACTACTATTAAAGGTGCAGTAAGTGAAACCAACCCTAACAAACACACCCCTCCCTTCATTGCTCCGCCCCCAAAGTGCACAAACACGCAATGCAAGAGTTGATGCCCATTATCATAGCTGAAGCAAAGCAAAATAATGCTTCGTGAAAAACAAAGAGAAGATGACAAACGAATGACAAGGAAGAACAAAAAAAAAAATGAACTTACAGTACACAAGAGTATACAAGCAAGTGTTTGTTGTTAGTCGCAATCAGCACACCAGCTCCAGACAAACAATCAATCCACTCAAAACTGTCCTGTTACTATAGCTAACATTACAACAGCATATCTTGGTTCTGTGAGACAAAGCTAAACCAATGTTACTCACGTATGGAGCAGAAATGACGCGTCTGTTTTCAGGCCTTCCCGCTTAGTTCTCTCCAACGCTGGAAAGCTATTCTAACATTAATGCGGGTCATAAAGCTCTTGCCTGATCATTTTTCCAGTGATATTCCTCTGAGCGTTTCTCTTTTGTAATGTCTCTCAGCGATCTCTCTTTCTACAGTCTTTCTTCAAATCTCCCTCTTGCTCACTTCCTCTCCTCCCCCATCATAAGTGGACACGCCCCTGACTGTTGATTGGCTACAAGAGTGTTGTGGTGCTCGGTCTGATCCACTTTCAACAGCATTTCTCAGAAAAATCACTTACTGCACCTTTAATGTTGTGCTTCTGAATAAAGAACCTTAAAAACTTGCTTAATGAACTGTGATATCTAGGATAACATTATAAATGTCACTTTTGATCAATTTAAGGTTTCCTTGATATCCTATTAATTTCCGGTAATTAATATTAGTCATCTGTTGTCGCAAACAAGGTAGATATATTTTAACAAGGTAAATATATTTCCAGTTCATAGCATAACCGCTTCCTTTCCCGACATTTCATTTCATATTTCTTGAGGTGTTATGCTGTTCATTTGCACCAATGCAGGTGACTGAGAGAATCTGCTCTTTTCTCATCTAGTGTCTGGCATTTGCCACTGTAGTTGTACAGGTGTGAGATCACATATATGTAATACATTTTGTTAAGCATTATATTTCTTCACATCAGGAAACAATGACCCTGCCCTTCCCTGTCCTGCCTTTGTTATCCTCATCTGCCCTGATCTCTATCTCTGCTCTCTCGCCCGCTCTACTGCTGCTTCCTGTTGTCATCTTCATCCCTGTGCCAGATGTGTTTGGTCGCTGTTGCACCTGCAGCACTTCCTGTTTGCCTCTGCACCTCACAGCCTTACTTCCCTATTCCTCATCCCTGCTCAACCTTTTGGCCCATCACCTGTGGCACTCTTTCATCCTGACGTCCCCTCTGCATTTTTCTGTCCTTCGTGATCCCACCCCAGTGAGAGGCTGCCTCCAAAAATTGAAGTTGTTTTTCTCTGTAGGACTCCGGACTAAAGGCCACATTTTCTTTTGTTGTGTCTCTCTGATCTTGTTGGCTTTGTCTGTATGCCGTTGATGTGCTTTTTTCAGTCTAATGGAGTTTGTAGTCACTGTTTTGTTCATTGATGTAATACAGTGGCCACAAAAGGGGGCATTGGACATTTAAAAATGTACACTGTAAAATATATATAATTAAAATGTAAGTAAAATATAAGTAAAATAGCTGTGGTTCATATGCGTAGCTTGACATTTGAGCTTGGGGGGCCCGACCGAGCCAGTCACTTTGGTCAGTCACCATTTTAATCACATTTTAGCTTTTCTATGGACCTTATGCGCCAGAGAAATTGGTAATTCAATGCAATGATAGTCATTTTCAAGTGTAATTAAGCTAAAATAAATTAGGGCCTCTATGTATTGTTCATTCACAATGTCAGACTTCAACTGTGTATTCAATGTTTATTGACCATTGTGTGCTGCAAACATAATTCTTCAATAATAATTTACGCTGCAGCTTTGAAAATATACCCCGAAATAATGAAGCACAAAAAAATATCGATTTGTGTTTAAGGATTAACTGTGATTTCTTTCCTAGCTTAACACCTGGACAGCATTCACTCCAATCGTCTGCAAGAATATGATTTGGGAAGCTCTTTGGAGTGCCTGACCACCTGATTACTCATGTAATGATCTGAAGATTGAGGCCGATAATCCAATTGCTATTCTCCATAAAGCCGCCATGATGACGAGCGCGTTTAATTTGCCCAGCACTGAAATTGTTACACTGACACTTACTACCAGAATCAATATGTTGGACATTATAATGCCATTATTTAAGTAGAAAACAAAACCATTAAGTGGAAATCTACTTTCTCTATCATAAAGCAATTCAATTCATGAAAGCAAGGTATAAATGTCCACTAAAATATTTTAAGCTATTATATAGTTGTTTCATGACCGCAGCAAAAAGGCAACAGCTTGAAACAGACTTGAGCTTAGAATAATCTGTCCTTTTAATTCTAATTAGTGGAAAACAGTGAAAATATAATAATTTTACAAAAAAAAAAAAAAAAAAAAAAACTGATTAATAGCAAACAGAAAAATAAAAGCATAATTATTAAATTAAGTCATCATTTGCTGCCTAGTGTTGTTCTAATGACATATGTCCTTTCTTTTATGGACCATGAAAGGAGAATTTAAAAAAAAATTGCGCTCATCCATATAATGTCAGTGAATAGCAACCAGCATAAAGCTTTTTAAAAAAGACACAAAAGTATCACAGAATGATCCCATGTCATATATTCCAAGTGTTCTGGAGCTATACGATAGGGAAAAACAAACCAAAATTTAATGTATTATTTAACAAAATTCTTGACCTTGTCCACTGGTCTTCTCTGCATGGCTGCATGATGTGCTCATTCATTCATGAGACTTCATTAGCGCCACAGTTCACATGTCTCGCCCAAAAAAGCACACAGGTTGTGAGAAATCAAGATTCACGAGTTCACACTTACAAATAAGTCAGATGGTATGTGTATTTGGCGTGCTGTCCGAGGAGAGGGCTCCGGGCCCGGTATTTGACCTGAACCCAGAGTACTCCCCCCGCATTCCTGCCTGTGGTAGGAACTAGCCAAGAGGGAGGAGTTGGGGTGGTGGAAGGATGCTGAAAACTGTTGAGGAATGTAGGTGAGTCGATTATGTACATTTTATATATATATATATATATATATATATATAGGTCTCCTCCCATGCTGATAGGATAGACGTGTTAATTGTATTAATAAAAAATGTGATACCGTCCAGCATCAAGCTTTTTAAAAAAGATGGAAAAGTATCACAGAATGTTGCTGGCTCACACACCTGGTCAGACATATTGTTCTGCTCAGGCTCGGGGGCAATGTTGTGCTCAGGCGTCGGCTCTGGCATCAAGAGGGTTCGGGCTCTGTGGCAGCAGTGGGCTCTGGCAGAATGTCCATGATGGGCGTGTTAGATGGCTGGCTGGGCTCTGGGTCCGGAGCGGGGCTGGTGAGGTCTTCTGCTGGGCAGATGGTGAAGGGTGATCCACAACGATCCAGCACCCACTCCACAAACTCTGCAATGATCCCTCGAGGACCAGCACAGGGCAGGCATGCCTTACTATTCTCATTCAGACTGGACTGAAAGAACACACACAGGGAGCGTTCCAGGAAATTAGTGAGACACTCCAAAAAGTCACTTGTGTGGTCCGCGAAGGCATGATTTTCCTGCTCGAAGCAGAGCAGGTGGACAGCTAAAGGCCAAAGTATACTTCACTTTTTACGTGTATGCGAGTGCGTACAGTGCGTGTGACTTAAATTTTGTCATCAGAATAGTACGCACATACCGTACGTGCATTGCTGAATTTTTGCACATGCGCATTTAATTGTATTTTTGCAGTAATTACTTTATCCACAAGGTGGCAACCATGCACTGGAAGCGTCGATTCACAAGGTAGTCAAAGAAAAACTGCATAAACAGACAAGACTGGAATGCGTGCAAGCTATAGCAACAATGGAGGCCTACATAGACGAGAGATTGTGCAAAGAGGTTAGAAAGTACGCTCATTTGTACAATTCTAGCATGAAAGAATACAAAGATGTTTAAATGGGTTGTAACTCATTGCAATATGTTGCAACGCGTCTGTGTCAAACACCTGTGTACGCGTACGAGTCAAGTGAAGTATATTTTGCAAGACTGTGTGTTCGACTGAGTGCACATGCTAGCGTACGCTTAAAAAAAATGAAGTATACTTTCTGCTTAAGTCCATTTTTAAATTCTTGGTGAGGCCCAGTGATCTGCCAGGTGACTGTGTGGCTTTCCAAAACTCATGACGTAGGAGATACAAAGAAACATATTATATAACTAGACAAACTCTCAGGAGAACTACTATAGAATAACAGGCTTCCATGTGCAAACAAAAGATGTCACTGGACAATGAACAGAAATAACTGAGGGTTTAACATAAGGAGTAAGGTAATTAACTGAACTAAGAATAGGTGAGGAGGTAATCAGAAACTATGGAAACTAACTAGTGGTGGGAAGAAAGAAAAAGGGAACTAGAACTAAACCAAACCAAAACTCAAAGAAACCAACATACATGTGACACATTTACAAGTTACTACATATATAAGTCATTTAATGCTTTGGAGTACCACTGTTTCAACAGTGATTTTTACTCACATTTGGCGCTTTGGTAAGTCGTTTTGGATAAATGATTGCATGTAAATGCAATCCTCTTATCAGGCAGAAATGGCTCCATAAGGTATATATTTTCTTTCTGCAGTCTACATTTAGAGAACAAAAAAACAAAAGGCATTGTTTCTGCCACCTTTCCATAAAGCAATTGTTCCATTTTTGGCCATATCATATTTATTTTTCTTGTTGCAGAGAAGATTGAGGCTACATTGGACCAATTTATGCCATCTGAAGCCAATCATATCCAACACAAGGTCAACAGCTTTCATCCTGAAAGACCTTGTCCTCTCATTTCATGTATTTTCACCCCTTCTTCATTATGAAAAGGCAGCGTGAGGAATGAGGACATGCTGTTGGGGACATCCATTTGTAATGCTGTCTGTGTACAACATTGAAAATCCCCCTGTGTTGTTTGACCAAAGAAACAGTATGATGAAATCCCATCATAGATGGTGGACTGCCTGTGTGTTATAATGATGCCCTTCTCCTCACACCCATCTAGATCCAGGCAGGCGCTCTTGATTAAATATTGACTTGCAATTCCCTTTGTGCTTCTTTTTGTCTGATCAATAATTAATATTAGGTAAAAGGGAACAGTGTGAACTGCAGTTTGTTTAACAACATCTTTTCCTGAGATATGTTTCATTCCTAACAACGTAACCAATTGCTTCGGACCGCTATCTGTTAAAACATTGTGTTCCAAATTGTCTAGGACAAAGCAGTTTCTTTCTCATTACAACAAACCTTAACAGCTTCACAGAACACAATGATCTCTCATATTGCTCAGTCACTGCAAGACCAAACTGAAGAATGAAAGGTGACACGGCTCTTATTTTAGTCATAACCCTTCGGGTTCGTTTCCACACAGCAAGACGGGGTGTTTAAAGCCAGTGCAGGCGGGATGTGTCTATTATTCAGTGATCCAGATGGCTATTCATCCTTGGAGCGGTTTCAAGGTATGTTCACAAAAACACCACACTAAAAATAACAGCTATGTGTAAAGGCATAAGCTTCAGAGCCAGTTTGCAGGATGATAGATGTTTGTTGGAAAGAAGATTGAAAGTTGTTTGTTGAAGGACCTAAAGAAAGTATTCAGTGGAGTCATATGAGGATTACATTTATTGAAACTTGCATAAACAACTTGATCTAAACTTCTGCAACATGTTAATGATGCTTATTGTGTATTCAGAAAATTGGCCTTAGTCACGGTGAGGTTATACTGAGAAAGCAGGGTATTTAAGAACTAATGGTGGGGAAAATCAACCAAACCTTGTGCTGTTTCTGGCTGTGTGTAGCACTTGGCACTCTGCAGATCCTTTAAAAAGATTGCAACATTAAAAACATTAGCTGGCTTTATTTTTTAGCAGTGTCCAGGATCGTTTCAGCTTTATTCTAATGGTTTGAGTGATACATTTCAGCACTGATTGTTTGTGAATCTGTCACAGAGCAATGCAGAATGTTACAGGGAATTGATTTGAGAATGCCATTTAAATTGACTTTAAACAAACAATATATAATATAATAACAAAATAATTATAATAATATTTAAAAAATTCAATTTCAAATAAACACTGTTTTTTTTTTTTTTTTTTTTTTTTATAAAAATGTATCACAGTTTAAACATAAATATTAAGGTTTCTGTCCATCATGGCCTCCTAATCATCCCCATATACTGATTGGCTTCATCACTCTGTCTCTTCTCCACCAATAAGCTGGTATGTGGTGGGCGTTCTGGTGCAATATGGCTGCCGTCGCATCATCCAGGTGGATGCTGCAGATTGGTGGTGGTTGAGGAGATTCCCCCTTCCGTATGTAAAGCGCTTTGAGTACCCAGAAAAGCGCTATATAAATGTAAGGAATTATTATTATTATTATTATTATTTTAGGTTTATAGGCCTAAGATAGAAAAAAGTAATGAAATGCTATACAGGTGGAGATGGGGAAGGTGGAGGGTTTCTGAGAGTATCTTGCAACTGCTACAGCAAATGCTGACCAAGTATTTGAAGGTTGAGCAGCGAGCTCATTTGCTACTGATACAGCAGGAACCAATCAGCTGTTCCCTACAGAGAATAGGGCTGCAACAAACGATTATTTTGATAACGATTACTGGAATGATTAATCGACTAATCATTGATTATTGCACTGATTAATCAGTATACTTTGTTTGATTATTCCATTAATAATTAGTGGAAATACTGAGTTATACTTTAACTAATAAATAAAACAAGGAAATGACTTCAGCTTTTGAAAGTGTTTTTAATGAATTTGTTAAAAATACTGTTAAAATGACTGGTACTGTGTTTTTATTAAGTCTGGAAATTGTAATAACTTTTTAATAAGTGTAAAAATATGAATATATTATGTAATATTGTGCATATTATCAGCATGCTCACAGCATGCTTACTAACTATCGAGTTTATGGTCATTGAATGGCTTTCCTGAGGTAAATGTAACATTTTGTGACATATTTGTTTGCAAGCTGTTTTATTGACATCTTTCTGCGGTTGAAACTCTGATTAAGTGATTACATTTGAGATGGATTCATTTCAGTAAGTTGTACTGTATCTTTCAACATACTTTCTGATGTTCATTCATGTTTATTTCGTGCTGTAATAGCAGAAAAGAGGAAGCGATAATAGGTTCATGTGCCGCTTGACCTGAGATCTGTCACACCACTTTAAAGAGTGCCAAAACCACATGTATTGTTTGAATCCCATAATAAAACTGACAGAATTTAAAAGCTGAGACTTTGTTTTATATCAAAAGTAACCTGATCTGTCTTATCTGTCGGCACGTTGTCTGTGTCCTCTTTGCTCTGCTATGTATCTTTCACTGAGTGAGAAAATGGACGTGTGGCATGAGAACAGTGAGTTTGAATGAGAGTTGGTGGCCCTGCATGATAGCATTTTTTGTAGTTATGCTAAACGTTATGTTTGTTAAGTTTTATGCTATGTTAAACTCCCACATTTTACAGGTTCGACTTAATTTGCACCATGCACTCCGAAGCGTTGTGTCTTCTATTGGATTCGATAGAATTTTTTATTGTCGACTAATTGTTTCAGCTCTAATAGAGAATGATGTGATTGCTAGCAGATTGAGTTAAGGACCTATCAGCCTGTGCCATCTACAGTTTCATGACAGAACTTTTGTATTTGTATACACACTAGTTTGCATTATTTATTTACATGCTAATATTATAAGTGCACCCAAGTGCAGCCTTTTATGTGAAGTCCAGCCATGAGAATCTGAAATGATAGAGGATATTACAAATCACCCAGCCTAGTCACCTGGAAATCCATATTAACAGCTACATATTATGTTACATTATACGTCTTGATAGCTATTATTATACCATAATCTGAACAGCCGATTCCCTCATGTGCATTTTTCATCATTTGTGAGGGGTCACTGTGGACCGAGCCGTTCAAGTGACTCATAATTGCATGGTAATCACCAAAAGGTTACGATCCCCCACATTTGCATAAAGTCTTAAAATAGAAAGCGGCTCGCCATACCATAGGTGCATGCAGACGTGTTTGCACCCTGTCTTTTTGGTAATGGAACACTTCTAAAAGAAAAAAACTTTCCCCAATGGAAAATCTCTGTCAGGCATTGGTACATTTTAATACCTTGCGTCAAAAACACCCACCCCTAGAGAAGCCGCTTGACGTTACAATACATTTTCTCATTATTCTGACTTTCTTTTCGCCTCTACTTTTGACACTACAGGTTATTCTTTTGGTCTGGCCAGGACTCTACGGAGACACACTGGACTTCTTAATCATGTCACTGACGTTCCTCAAAGGATGCCGGGTAACCGGGTTTTGTCTCTGCTATGAAGGTCTGTCACGTCCAGACTGGAAAGTCTATAAAGTTCCTATTGCAGACACATGTCAAATGGTGAAAAGACTATTGTTTGAGGTTAATCCTCTGGAGTCTGAGGCTGATTTGGGGTCCTGGTATAGTTTGACATGCCCTGACATTTGTGCTTTTTTCAGTTGCTTATAAACACATTAATGACAAAAGTCTCATTACACTGTATTCAGCAGAAACTAGGCTACAATAATATGTGAGCAACAAGTATGTACATGTTTGTATTTTTGAGAGAATTACGTATATGCGTGGTTTTTGAAAAAAATAAAAAATACACACTAATATTTTTTTCACAAGTTTTTTGGGAACTGTATATTTTAGTCTAGAGTTTTTGCTTCAAAATGATGTGGAAATTATCCTGCCTAATCAGACACATAAAACATTGTATTGATTTTAATTTTCTAAGACACATTTTGTTTACACAGGCCATATGCGAAGAGGCGTGAATCTTCATGAATAGAGCTGTGATTCACACCTGAGGAGATTAAGACCCTGCCCCTAATGAGCCGCATAATGATCCATTCAGTCAGGAATGTGACTGAGTGAACTAAGAAAGAATGCAATGACAAAAGAAATATATCTTTTTTGTTGTTGTTGTTTGAAGTTTATTTAAAATATAGTTAACCATATAAATGAGAGTCAAAGACACATTTTGAGTACACAGAAATAAATCCTGTTCAAAGATATATGTGAACATCACATACCTGGCATTTGGTGTTTCTGCACTGGAGAAAAAAGAAAGAAAAAAAGAAAGAAAGAAAGAAAGAAAGAAAGAAAGAAAGACAGAAAACACTTTCCAGTCAGTGATCTCAGTATCATATTCATGCTGTCCAATGTGTGCCAATATCTGGTCACTATGATTCTCAAAACGTGGAGATAAAAGAAAAAACCCTCTGTGAGCATGCTGATAACAGGATCATATCAGCTATTGTATTAATGTTAATATAATGTCCACTCTTAACAGAAAACATGATTTTTGTGATCTCATGCATGCACGTATTATTGCACATCATGTGAATAAAATTATATTGTATAGGCCTATATTTTAAATTACAGTTCGGGTCAAAAGATTTGACACATTACTATTTATAATGTTTTAGAAAGAACTCTCATGCTCATCAAGCCTGCATTTATTTGATCAAAAATACAGAAAAAAACACCAATACTGTGAAATATTATTACAATTTTAAATAATGGTTTTCTATTTTAATATACTTTAAAATATAATTTATTTGCGATGCAAAGCTTTCATCATTCCTTGCGAATGAAAGCTTCATTGATGTGGCACTATATAGGCTATTTTACAGTAAACTCTTCATAATCTGTCCAAAACAGGCCAAAAGAAACATTGTCTAAACATTCATATTGCTATGATATTTTATGTATCTTATTTGTTATATTATAGAGCCTATAAATGTTAACCTGCAGTTTAATATGCTCTTCCATATAGGTAAATCCTTTTAGAATTATTCCTCACCACATCTCAAGTACATGAAACCTAAGCTTGATGCGTTTTTTTTTCGAGCTGATGCAGGTGTTCACTCTCTGTTGCATGTATCGCCTTAGAATTTGCGTCTGAATAGAGCGTGCGCTCCGTGGGCGTAACCGCATTAGTGGATAATGAGCACATCTTGTCCTCTCAAAACACCTCTTAGAATGAACTACCATCTAAACACCTATCAGAATGAGCTACTTCTAAACACCTCTTAGAATGAACTACCATCTAAACACCTCTCAGAATGAGCTACCATCTTAATAATGGATGTAAAAAAGCACATCTTGTCCTCTCAAAACACCTCTCAGAATCAACTACCATCTAAACACCTCTTAGAATGAGCTACCATCTAAACACCTCTCAGAATTAACTACCATCTAAACACCTCTCAGAATGAGCTACTATCTTAATAATGGATGTAAAAAAGCACATCTTGTCCTCTCAAAACACCTCTCAGAATCAACTACCATCTAAACACCTCTCAGAATGAGCTACTATCTTAATAATGGATGTAAAAAAGCACATATTGTCAGCTCTAAACACCTATCAGGATGAAGTACCATCTAAACACCTCTCAGAATTAACTACCATCTAAATAATGGATGTAAAAAAGCACATATTGTCAGCTGAAAACACCTATCAGAATGAACTACCATCTAAATAATGGATGTAAAAAAGCACATATTGTCAGCTCAAAACACCAATCAGAATGAAGTACCATCTAAACACCTCTCAGAATGTACTACCACCTTAATAATGGGTGTAAAAAGCACATCTTGTCCTCTCAAAACACCTCTCAGAATGAACTACCATCTAAACACCTCTCAGAATGCGCTACCATCTAAACACTTCTCAGAATAAACTACCATCTAAACACCTCTCTGAATGAGCAACCATCTAAACACTTCTCAGAATGAACTACCATCTAAACACCTCTCTGAATGAGCAACCATCTAAACACCTCTCAGAATGCGCTACCATCTAAACACCTCTCAGAATGAACTACCATCTTAAATGGAATGAATTGCAGCTCTGTTGTTCAAGCAACTATCATGCAACTTTTATTGACACAATTGCATCTATTAGCCATGTGCACCAGTGCATCACGAGAGACATTCCCACTGCTTTCTTCTTCATTTGTGACAATGCACTATCCCTCTCGATACCCGTTTAGTATTCTGACCCATTCTGTTATTGTCAGCTCTGCAGTCTATTAGGGAGCGCTGTCCTATGCAACTGTCACTTAGCCTGAGAAAACTTTAAGCATGCCACTGCACAAGCATCTATTTGTCTCCACCTCAAATACTTCCCGTGGAGCAGAATACAAGATGTCTCATCTTTTGCAATAGGAACAGGGGCCGTGAAAGATGAATTATTTACTTTGCTGACTTGTGCAGCGCCTAGGGAAAGAGACTACAGTCGCTGAAAGACAGGGGCACAAAAACCTCCTGCCTGAACCGACTCCAGCAGCACTACATCTGCAGCCATCTGAACACAGGTACTCTTTACATCTGAGCTCTGCTTATATACATTTGCCGATCGCATTGCGTCGCTCACTCCTTGGAGGTTAAAGAAAGTTCTGAGCAGCTGTTTCTGTAATGTTCCTGGGCTTTGAATGCAATATAAATATTGAATCACAAGAGAAAGGCCTCATGCAGCGCTTCTATTCAAAGAACACTTTTCATTCGCTTGTTTGTTTGTTATGCATTTCCTAAAAGTTTTTTGGCAAAAGTTAAATGAACTATCGAATATGAAATCTAAGAAAATCAGTAATCTATTCTGGATGTTATATATGGAAATAAATGCATTTTTGATTAGTTATTTTGATGGTTGTGATTTTTTTTATTCTGGGGTTGCTCTTTCTAGACTTGATGCATTTAAATTTTATTTTAATATTATTTATATATTACGGAGCCCCGGACATGACATGCAGGAAAAAAAGTAGGCTAAAACGTGCGCACGATTTACTATTTCGCTCACTCCATTTATAAATCATGATTTAAAACAGCTGCTGTTCATGCATTAATCGCTTTTTTATTGGCAAAAGTGTGAACAGCTTGTAGTAAAACTTAAAACACAAGACCTTGCCCTACTTCCAATTTTGTTTATAAAAGCATGTCGACTGATTTTGATTGAAGGACTCGGGCCGTTTTTGCCGGGAAAATCAAAACAAATGTTTACGCGTGCTGCCAAGAGCCTCTCTTTCGTTGTATGACACATGATATTAAAGCTCATACAAGGATACAGGATAATGCCGAAACAGCCATTCTGTACTGTAATGTCAATGTGCCATGCAAAGAAACAGGATTAATTCAAACTAGTCTCACAAAGCCAGATCTATAGTCTATAATCTCTAACCAAATTATCATAACAGTGTCATTTTAATTACCTCATCTGTCGACATGATGCCAGTGAATCACACAGCTGGTGCAAACATATCCACGTCGCTGATCAGATGCGTTCTTAACTGCTGCTTTCTCACCGTTGTCATTTTTGTCGTGTGTTTATTATTGAGAGCGCGCTGCACGTTTAAATATTCATCTAAACATCGCTTTCAGCAGCGTGGGCAGCGTCTGGATGGTTGTTAACAGTATATCGCTGCAAATGTATTTCAAACTTCTTTTTACTTTGAAGAAAAGAACGAAAAAGAACTTCACTGTGAGAGTATATAGCATGGGCGCGATGGCGCTGTGAATCACGTTCAGCTGTATGTTACGTGTGCATGAGTGTGACCACAGTTGCTGGCTGCAGTTCACTTAACGGCCACCGGTGTCGCTATTAACAGGGGTTTCTGAATTCTACATATTACCCCATTAAGTTTGTCATCTAATATTTATATTTTAATTTAATCTTTATTTCAATAAACTTTATATAAATTATTTTTTAATAGTTTTATTCATTGTTTTAGTTAATATCAACACTGACTAGATGTTCTTGCTGACAGTAAGAGTCAAGTCATCTATTTGCATAGCGCTTTATACAATACAGATTGTTTCAAAGCCACTTTATAGTGATAAACAGGAGAATAATGATTCAGTGATGCAAACAGAAAGCTATAAAATGGATGTGGAAAACAGTTCAGATTATGTAGTCTTGGATAAATGTGATGTGAAATATTCATACAAAGATCTCTGACTCGATTGAGCACAGATTAAGAAATTGTTAAGATCTCTTTTGAAACTCTACAGGATTAATGTACTTTATTTTCAGGGGGGAAATCTGTGATGCAAGAGAAAGTCTCCATTTGCTGTAGATTTAATCTCAATGTTGTCTAGCAGAAATTTCTTTCCTATGGGAGGTATCATTTTACATTACAGGGGTTGGATCATGTGCTAAATATTTAAGGGGGGGAAACCTGTTTATTACTTCACAAAGTACTGCATGGGTTGACAGGCTACATACGCAACCTATGCAAAGCCTTCCTCCCGCTATAATATCATCTGACTGAAAGTAGTCCCAAAGGACATTGCAACCAACAGCTGGCGGATTTTCGTTTATAATCTCTCCCTTGGTTTGATCTATGCTCGGTATCAGCCGTCTGCCTGCGAGTTTAAAATGAACAATAAAGCAGGCAAAGATTTAGTTGTGCTGGTGACCTGAGATTCAGGCGAGGATTTTGTAAACAAAATTACTTGCTATTCCTGAAGGGCGTGCGGTTCAATTTTTGAAATAATTTTGTGTGTACTCCTACTTTGAATACATTTCCTGGCAGTGGAAGGATTCTTTCCCTGACAAATATGACCCAATTTATGATCACTTTGAAGTGCTGCAGAAGCTGAAAGACATTCAAAGATCAAGTGAGGATTTAAAATTAGGGTCTATTGAGAAGCAATTATGTCTTTATAGCAAAGCTGAATTTTCTGCATCAAATCAATGTTCCAAATCAAAAAGTGTCTTGGTGTTGGCTGACGAATTTTCCGTCCACTTAATTACATGCTTCTGATATCATAAGACGTTGAACATGTAATGCGTAATCTCCCGCAGGACTGATTAGGATTGCCACACTTCCATAGGGAGCAAACCACTAGCCAATTAGCTCTTCATACATCTTAAATCACTGCCATATGACAATTTCTCTCTCCTCATCCTAAAGGGTAAAATAAATAAATAAAAATAAAAAGATTATTCCCTAAGAGATTCATTATAGAAAATCTGCAGCTATACCTAATTCCACAAAATACTGAATCTCACAAAGCCTGGAAAGAACATGTGCAGGTCACATTTGTGACATTCTTTATTTGACAATTAAGAGCATTATTTCATTTCAATTTTCATGATTCCTATTACTGCACCTGACCATTCCTTTCCTTTTGAGTTCTTTTGTAATTCAGCGGTGCTTTTCATTACTGTAATTGTCTTTTTTGCTGTATTTAATTTTTTGCACTTTTATTTAAAACTGCACTCCGTAACTTTTTTCAACATGTCCTCCAACCAATATGCCCATATCGGTCGTTTGTCACTTCCCTGAAATACGACCCATAGGAGCGTTTACTAAAGTTGCGCCCCTATCGACAACGGGACACTTTCATTTGAACTTTTATCTGCGTCATATTTTGGGTTTTGTGTAGTTCAATTGGTAGAGCATTGCAATATACAACTATATGCAATCATGTGATCATACGATCATGGGTTCAATTCCAGGGAATGCATGTGCTCATGAAGTGCACTATAAATCACTAAGGGTTGCTTTAGGGATGGGGTAGGTGTAGTCGTTAATAAAAAAAATGAGCTTTGACAAATGGCAGGTAAGGGACCGTTTAAAAAGTCCACACATTGAATTTAAATGAACACGCATTTTGATTGGTAACGACGGTCATACGTCATTTCATGACGACAGACGTAAAACGACACTGTCATTATTTTTACGCCAGCTAGAGGGCGCATGACTTTAAAACGTAAATATAGGTCGTAATAATTCCACAAATAACTGCAATTGCAGGTTTCAAACAGAGATGGCGACAAAGAGGCAAAACTTACGGACTGCAGCTTTAATAGTTATTATATTTAATTTATTTAATAGCAGCTTTTATTTTATTTTTTATTTTATTTTATAGTGTGTGTTTATTTTTATTTTTTATTTATTTATATAAATAGATTTAATATTATACAAATATATTAATCTATTATATTTGTTTTACTTTTATGTTTTTTAATTATTTGTTGTTTAATCTATAATAGATTTTATGTTTGTTTATTTATTGATTTTTTTACTTAATTACTAATGGTCTGGACATATTCTAAAAAGTTTTTCATGAAATTCACCTAAAGACACCCATACAATTATATATAGGCATTATAACCTATATTGAAATTTATTTATTTGAATTCATTTATTATTATTCTGGACATATTCTTGACATGTTTTCATGAAATTCACCTATAGAAACCCCTGAGATGGTGTTATATTGACTCATCATGGTATGAATCACCATCACTTATTTAATAAGCTAATTTAATATGAAACGTGATGATGAAAGATAATTAACCACTTGTAGCCTCAGTGTACATTAGATAAGTGAAGCTCAATTTCCAGAAGTGATATGAGGAAATCCAGTAGGTTATTGTTTGATATAGACAGACACGTTAATGACCCCAGAGGGGAAATTTAATATTATAAATTCCCTCGCCAGGAATCAAATCCAGACCATACCAGTGAGAGAACCAAAGCCTAACCAAGAGTCCACAGGAATGCCCTGCATATTTCATCTATGAATACTCTACATACCATAAACACAAGTGCAGGTCATACAAGTCAAACACACTGGTCATGCACATTTTGCACATGCTGCAATAGTCAGTCAGACCCCTACAAATGTTCTCTCCATTTTGACACCTTAGCAGACAAACAAACAGTCTGAGGTGAAGACCATCAGTTTACATAATGCATTTCTTCAGTGTCCTACAAAAAAGCAGTGTTGCATAAGTAAAAATCCTAATAAGCAGTAATGCAATTGTTTGGTTACATTACTCTTGAGCTTTCTTTGGAGGCTCGTGTTCCTCTGCGTTCCTTCTCGACGTCTGCAGTCTGTCCTGTTTTCAAACACCAGAGAGGCTTAAAGGTGGGAAAAGGGAACAAATGCATCCATTTAGTGGAACAATCGAAAGGTTGAAATTCACTCTATGAATAATTTGTAAAGCACAGGCTGGAAGAGAAACAAGGGCAAAAGGTGATGTGAGGTGATGTTAGGAAATTTCCCTGACTTCCTAGAGTAAGTTTGCCTCTAATAAAATGGAAAAAGGCCCCCAAAATAATTACAAGTCCACAGTTTAAGCTAACATGGCACAATGAATTTATATTCAAGTGACATGCTTCATAAATCAGGTCACTGTTCGCCTCCCAATTACAAGATAACCAGTGGTACCACGTCTTTGATAAAGGACCCTTCATTAACGGATCCAGCGCCCTCTGTTCCGTGCTGTATTAAAACTCCAGTAGTCAGTGTTAGACCCCTGATGTTTAAAGCAGCGCAGCGGTGCTCACACAGGAATATAAATGATGAGAATCTGGGCTGAATGGAGATCCAGGTCACACTGTCTGAATTTAGGCACATCAAGGCCACAGTCTGTCTCAGGCAACTCTCTTTTTTACCATTCACTTTGAATATATTAGGTTAATGAAAGAGAGTGAGAGAGGCAGTGAGATGATGGCTCAGTTCCAAACAGTGTGCTGCCTATGCAGACATCATATCCATGCATCATAGATGCACTCCAATTAATCCCAGAATGCACTGTGACAAACTCAAAATCCATCTAGAAATTTTAATTATAACCCAGATTTTACATTGGACATAACTGACGTAATACAGAAATTGCTCAGTCAAAAGTAAATAAACATGTCATTAAAATCAAACACAGACATATATTAATATGGTTACACTTTACAAAATATTTCATTTGTTAACATTAGTTGACATGAACTAACAATGAACAAAAATTTTACAGCATTAATATTATTCAGTTCATTTCAATATTTAAAAGTTGTATTTGTTAAAGGGGTCCTTCATTATGATTTCACTTTTTTAACTTTAGTTAGTGTGTAATGTTGCTTTTTGAGCATAAACATCATCTGTAAAGTTGCTCAAAGTTCAATGCAAAGGGAGATATTTTCTTTTACAGAAATCGCTTTTTAAGGACTACAACAAACGGCTGGTAGGGACTACAATGAGCTTCTTCGCAAGTTGTTGACATCACAAACCCCAAAATTTACATAAACCCTGCCCCCGGGAACTCAGAACAAAGGGGGCGAGGCCATGTTGGGCACAGGTATCGCACACCTGACGCACACATTATATATGCGCAAGCTCAATTTTGAATCGACACAATGTGTTCGAATTTTAAAGACGTGGCGCGGTGCTGAGCTTCGCGTCCGGTGTGCCACCCCCTTTAGAGAAGAGGAAGAGTTGTTGTAGTACAGTGTTGTTACCATGACATCATTTTCCGCCGGAATGCTCCAAATAAAGCAAATGAAATCATAAAAGCGATATGATACATGCACTGTATTCTAAGTCTTCTGATAGCTATGAGGAACAGACCAAAATGTAAGTATGTTTGCTATGTCACACAGCAGTTTACAGTAGAATTTCTTTATAGGTCATATAGTGAAGCAGTAAAGAACAACAGCTTTGATGCAGAGATTCAGAATGAGATTCAGAATGAGTTTAAAATTCTAGATGTAGATGTCTAATTTTTCTAAAAATGTTCCAATTAATATATAGATACAGTTTACTCTATACAAGTTACTTCTATAATGAAAAGCTCATTCAGGTCAAGTCATTCCAGTGATTAAATCACATTAGAATGCAGATACATTGTCCTCTCAACAGTTGGGCAGCATCCTCATCAATTTTGCAGTTTTCGTTTTTTATTTGTACATCAGGGGTGACCGGGAGAGAAGTGTGAAGGGAATATACAGCCCCACTTTACATACAAATAAAAAGGCAATGACGACAAATAAGGCATGAGAAAATAATACTGAAAAGAATGGGCAAACAGCAACAGAGCAAATGAAACACAAATAGGCTGCCCAGACTGGCTGCATTATGCATGTGCATTTTAAGGAGATGCGAGCTAAAGTACAGTGATGAAAATCTTGCTAAAAGAAACATGAGATACAAGAAACAAATACAAAGACACAAATAAAGGCACATTTGAATTAGAAGCGCACACTTTAATCTAACTGGCAAGTGATTCTAACGCAACTAAATTTTATTTCATTTTTGATTTGAGCTTGAATGTCGCAGAAAGTGCATCATGCTTATTTCTAATTAGGCACTTATATTTCTGGTCCAGCTCCTGACTTGTGAAAAGCAACAGGTGGCTGTGAACACAACAAGTGCAACAATGAGCAAGCCAACTTGTGATGACGCACGTCTGCGTGGAAAACCAATTTGTTACAAAAAGATATGGAGTGACATATCAGACCATGACTGAGACAATGACCGTCAGTTGGTAAAGGAGGCTTTGCAAGTATGGCAGATGAGTGAACAGACTTTCCTTTGGAAAACGTCACATCCTGTGACGTTGACACAAAGACAAATTGAAACCCGGAAGTTGAAAACAGTGCACAAATAAAATCTCAGAAAATATAGTTTAGGGTTTTTTGACCCTTAAAGATGATCAGCTGATGCTGTACAGTTCTTGTCTCATTTCAGGCCATCGATAATTAAGCAACCATAATTTACTTGTCCTGGTCTGTACAGTGGCAATTAATATCTGTAATGAGCTGGTGATTAGAACTGGCCTCTCTAATTAACTTGATCATCTGGAGGGGATTAAACCAGTATACGAGTCCTATAGCACTGATTAGGAGCTGGATCTAGGCACTGAGATAAGACGAATTAGAATAAGAAGTTCCCTTAATGAAGCACGAAGCAACAGACTCGTTTTCTCAATTAACAAAATACCCCAAAGCCAAAAGAATAGAATAAATTTACACAGGGCCAATTTCAAGGGGGAAAAAAATTCGTCATCTAAAAGAAGCTGTCAGAATGTTCTTTCTTAGAGACCTAATGCATAAAAAGTCATATTTTATAGTGTTTGGTTATTTCTGTCATTACCATACCATCAATTTGTTTGACCTGTTACTATAATAACGAAGTTGAAAGGGGGGAAATGTGTATTTAAAAAGCATGCACAGTGACATTTATTTTAAGATTTTATTGAAACACTATTATACTTATTTGTTTGTTTATTTGTTTGTTTGTTTGTTTGTTTGTTTGTTATTTAAATAAAACAAAGATTTAAAGCATGCACATTCAAAATTTCCTCTTTAAAATTTAAAATTTTTTAATTATTTATTGCAAAATAATAATAATAAATAATAATGGGCAAAGTTAGGTACAACTAATGTTCATTGTCAACAGCCAATGTTCCCATTAGCCGCGTTTCCACTGTCGGGCCTAAAGGGGGGGTGCTAGTGCGTGCCAGGGTCAATCGTGTTTCCACTGTCACTTCCAGCGCTTGATCGTGCCTTGTCGGGGCTTCCTCGGGGCCAACGGCCAGGGTTTTTTGGCCTGCCTAATACCTTGTTCCAAAGTGGGCCAGCTCGGGCTTGAGGGAGTGGTTACGAACAAAGGCGGAGTTTATCCAAGTCTGGAGACGGCAGCGCCGCGGATGATTTCATATAGGTTACCAGCTAACATCAGCATTAAAGACTTAAAATCGTTTTAGCTCAAAACTCACTTTCAGACAGCAACGAGTGTTTTAAATAACTTCTGTATGCGATCCGATGTGGATTCTGATCACCGTATAAGGCAGAAATATTTATATGCGATGCAAAAGACTATGCATGCTATACCATAGTAAACATGGTAAATACAACCGTTTGAAGAAATCAGACAAATCATATATGTAGGCTATCACAATTGTGTATTTATTTTATCAGTCAGTATGTCTGGTCTCTTACCGGACTGTCTTATATATATATATATATTTAGCTCCGCATATATCATAAAACAAAGCAACTCTGTTTTTTTGGGAGCTTCCTTTGTTTCTCAGACTGAAAATATAACTGTTGGGACTGTCACTGGAGAGCGCTAAAGCTCCTCAGGTCGTATTTTTAGTGGAAAATTTGTAGAAATTATCTTTCTAAATGTGATGTAAACATACTGTCCAGTGACTACAAATAAACAGAAACAGACGCGACTGAATAAGACTGAATAACCTCTTTCCTTTGCGAAATAACGGTAAATACCACTTTATTTTAATTAATTCGTTATGATCAATTTATCACTTATTATTGTAAAACTGTGGTAAAACATCGATGCTTGGGTTTTTAAATCTTTAAGTAAACGTTGTTCCAGAGAGGAGCGTGTTACGGGTGGGTTTTAGTGAAGCGCTGCGGAGCTTCTGGCCCGATGGTGGAAATGCAGCGTGATTTTGGGCTCGATGCTACAGGTCCAAAGCTATTAACCTAGCCTGGCCCACTGAAAGCCCTGGCTCGCACTGGCCCGACAGTGGAAAAGCATCTATTGATCTCAATGACGGTGCATGCTGTATGCCTCCTCAGAAGTACATCAGGGCAAAAGAAATCATATTAAACCCGAGTTGTAAATGTAAGTTTTCAGTCTGTATTGAATGCGATTCAATAAAAATGGTCATGGACCACAAAATAACAGCAAGAACGTCTTTCTGTCGAGTCCTCTGCGTGGGCTGCACACAAACAACATACAACATGAACAGTGTGTCCGAATCAAAAACAAATGACTCTTATAAGACTTTTTTTTTAGTGAATAAAAAACATACAGCATTACTAGTGCAGGTGGATTCACAAACGAATGACTCATAAATGAGCTAGTGTAAGCCAGTAAGGGCTGATGCTACCAGCTGCAGTCTTTAGCGTCCTTGTTAGCGTACCCGCCTCACATGCCAGAGACCCTGGTTCGAATCCTGCTCGGAATGGGTTGAGTAGGACCAGTTACATTTGGTGCCATGACCCAGATGGGAGTGAGGTTTAGGGGGGTGAGTGTAATGTAGGCCAGGAAGAGCTGTGTGTGTAAACCTCATTCCCCTGGCCTCGAGGCGTGCTAGCGACTGACGTTAGAGGCTGTGGTCTTTAGCATCCTTGTTAGCATGCCCACCTCCCATGCCGGAGACCCTGGTTTGAATCCTGCTTGGAGCAGGTCGAGTAGGACTGGTTACACTGGTTCTTTTTAGTGAATCAAAAAAAACATACAGCGGGAAGAGTGTGGTCTGAACCACGAACAAATGAGCTGATGAGCTGGTTCGTTGTTTTACCCAACTTATTAGTTTCTAATGAGACATAAATCAGATGTTGAAATAAACTGCTGCTTTTGTCACTCTTCTGCAGAAGATGTTAAGATGTTACATCCAGGGCTTGACATTAACCTGCCAAAAAATTTAATGTCAAGCCCTGGTTACAACGATGCATCGTACAATGGCAGTTAAGCAGTGAGTTATGTCGTTGAACGGGAAACGCACCCCAGAGTGGTTAATGAACCAACATCTGCCAGTTATCTTTCAGTGAGGTTAGGGTGTTGGCTGTTTACAACATCTTCCAGCAAGATAACTACTCATGCTAACCAGCCAACTTTATACTCTGCTTTTGACCCAGCTACACCCTTTAAAGATCTCAGAACTTTCAGTGGCATGTGAATCCTGATCAATTCTGAACGAAACGTGCTTCACCATTTAAAAGACACATGCCATGTACAAAAGTGCTGTGGGAGCTCATCCCAGGGCTTTAAAAAAAATTAGCAAAAGAAGATAATGAATTTCCCGGTACTAGAAATCCACTTCTTGGAAAGAAAGAAAGAAAGAAAGAAAAAAACAACAACATTATCCTAATCCTTAGAAACAGTTTGCTTCATCTCACTGTCTGTATTAGTGATTGGCAGATGCTGTGATGTTCAGAAATCCCACTGTTTTTTTAGTACTATTAGCTATTATTATAAGTTGTATTTTTCCCCCTAGAGCTTTTAGTAGTCTGCAGGGAACCTTTGCCCTGGTTCCTTTGTTCGAGCCCATAATGATCTCCCAAAGGACTAAACCACTGCCTATTCCTTCACAACATGCTTTTGGGATTTCATTTATTTAATTGATTTTTATATTTCTCTTGTTTCATTCAATGGGAATGAAACACGACTCCAGCTCTTCTTTTACATTCATTTCAACAATTTGAATAATATGACCCACTGACACTAGAAAACCACAACAACCATTTTATTCTCAATCACAGCGCACGTGAACCTTTCGCTCATGTTCGCCGGATGCACTTCATTTTATTGCGGTATCAATAGAGACACACCTTGATTGCATGGTTTTGCATAAAGGGAAAGCTTTGGTCAAAGGCTTTTTTTTTTCCTTTTCTTTTTTTTTTTTGAAGACATCTGCAGAAGGCCAACAACAAAGAGGCACGAGTGGAAACATCATAAGAAAATATTTTTATTTCAAATTTACAACAGCTGTGTTCTAGGACTACAACACCACATCGAGTGGAGGAAAGGCAAAACGCGCTGCCTCAGATGTGGAGAATTTTTCTCTTCAGAAAATGAGGTCACCTTGCAGACCTCTGGGCAACACTGGTTGGAAAATTACTTACGAAAACAAAATTGCAGACATATGTCAGAACTCTCTGGCCTTGAGATAAAAAAAGTCAATAGATGCTGTGTCATTGTTAGTGTAGATAGTTCCGGGCAATGCATTGTAGGGAAAGATTTCTCTCTTGCCGTCATATGCTTCGTTTCTCTTCTGAGCAAATCTGCAAAAAAAATCAGCAGAGAGGAGATAAGAGACTTTTGTGAACACTGTGCATATTGTGCAAATCATTGTATAATATTTATTCTTATATTTTTGGTTTGTTTATACATGCATTGTGTTAAATATTCTAAAATAATCATTCACACTAAAATTCATATTCTGTCATCATTTACTCATTCCAAACCCGTAAGACTTTCGTTCATCTTCGGAACACAAATGAAGATATTTTTAATAAAATCTGAGCCAGTTCTATACTCTCTATTGATAGCTTTGCAACTACCACTTTGACAGCTTCAAAAAGTTCATAAAGAGATTGTAAAACTAATCCATGAATTGAGCAGTTTAGTACAAATTTTCTGAAGAGACTTGATTGCTTTATATAATGAACAGATCGAATTTAGGCTTTTACTCACATATAAACATTGATCAGTGAACATAAACAGAAGCTCAACTGTACTTGCTTGACGTGCAAAAACAAACCTGATTGGTTCTTGCAGACGCTCAAACGTGCTGCGTAACATACGAGAATGAACCTCATTGTTTCTCGCACATCAAGCAAACATGCTTGAGCTTCCATTTACCACAACCGATGTGTGAGTTGATGAATGTTTATATGTGAATAAAAGCATTCAGTGTTTGAACGGACTCAGTGATCTTAAAGAAATTAATACTTTTAACCAGCAATGACAAATTAAATTGAGACAGTGATTAAAACAGTGAGGACATATAATGTTACAAAAGTTTTCAAATATATTTTGTTCTTTTGAACTTTCTATTCCTCAAAGCATCCTGATTTTTTTTTTATCAGTTTCCAAAAAAATATTAAGCAGCACAACTGTTTTCAACATTGATAATAATCAGAAATGTTTCTTGAGCAGCAAATCAGCATATTAGAATGATTTCTGAAAGATCATGTGACACTGAACATGAGAAAAGAAGTAGGGTTAGATTTGAAGACTTGATGCAAAAGCCTCTAAGTGCCATCTGAAATTTTTATCAAGCTCGTATGTTTAGGTTCAGTAATTTCACTTTTATGGCAATTAATAGGTCATTTTCATTGCCATTAAAGTGAAATAACTGAACATAAACATACGAGCTTGATAAAAATGCTCATTTTAGAAGAAAATTTCAGATGGCACTTAGAGGGTTTTGCATCTGAAGTCTTCATTTGTTTTTTAATGGTCTTTTTTCTCACTGGGAAGGAAGTTTTGTGTTCTTAAAGTTATAGTATAAATTTTCATTCCTTGTGATGTGACCCCATCAGTTTCTGATCTATTAATATCTGTATTAAGCTTCCACAGAACACCACAAGAACCACAAACAACACCAAGAACATATGAAGACGCACTAACTTGTGCTGTTAAATGTCAGCATCTCCCATGAGCGTTGGAGGAGTATTGGAGCCAAGCGGGTTGAGGAGAAACAGAGAAAGAGAGAGAGAGAGAGACCTTCTTGCCTTCTGCAGGGCTTCAGTACCACTTACAATATCTAAGCTTTGTAAGCCACATAAATACAGCCATTAACAGCCGGTCCTCTCTCTGCTTCATAGATTTACAATGAGTAGAAATAAGATTTTTAATAGATGTAAGTTATCTAAATAAATGTTTTATTGGATATTTAATAAAAATAAAATATTAAATACCTAATAAAAAATAATTTCACCTTTTTCCTTAATTGTTGTGAAAAAAAATTCTATTTTAATCTATGGTCCCATTGTAAGATACAGATACTACATTAATAATTCTTAGAATTTATATATGGATATCTATTTCTCTAGAGAGTTGGTCCTCTTGAAGACAAAAGGCCATGTGCACCAGAGGGATTCATAGCCAGTGCTCAGGGATTTTATGTGGTGCTGTAATACATAAGCCTTTGACTATGAAAAATGGTGTGCATGAAAGATTTGATAATATAGAAAAATTTGTGTCAAAAGACACTTAAAGTGCATTCCATCTATAATCATAAGGAGGTGCAAGGTTAAAATACTGTATGTCTACAGGCTGGTATGTGATGTATTTCAAGCCTTCCTACATCGTATGATAAGCTTTGTGTGAGGAACGCAATGAAATTTCAAGTTGCTTTTGGCTGAAAATCTTTCCCTCCAGAGTAGATCTCAAATGTTATATTGACATACGAGTGTAAACGATGAGGGGTGACTGGATCCAAATGCAGATAAATGGTTTAACAACAATAAATAAAGGAACACAAAACCACAGGAGTACCAGAAGAAAGAAAAAACACAAAGCAAAGAAGAACTGGAACACCCAACTAATCGCCAGAGAAGTCAACCAAGACATAACAAAGCACAAAGGAAAAACAAGGGCTTTTTATACAAGGAATAATACGGAAACAAGACACACCTGAACATAATCAGTGAACTGATCAACAAGAAACTATGGCTGTGCCCGAAAGCTGATAAATACTGCCTCCGCAGGATATATTCTATGCTACCTATGATATCCCACAATCCTGTCTGTTCATTAATTGAGCACAGTTTGTGTGTAAATGTATGTTTTTGACCAACTTTTTTCCACTTTTGATGTCATTTCTATCAAGAAATTACTATTGTAGTGACTGAATATTCGCTTAGTTGACACCATAGCTCTCTCTATTTTGTTGTAGATCATCAAAACTTTATGCTGCCTCAGAAGTCTGTCCGAAATTGTGAGGTACATTCATGCGCAAACACTGCCTGCTAAGCCATTGCCTGATAGGACAGCGAGGCAACAAGTAAACTGCCTAAGCTTTCGGACAGCCCATAAACAGACTGCAAGACTATGGACAGCAAATAGGAAACTAATGAACTAGAACTACAACATAAAAATCCAAAGCAAGACACAGAATGGGAAATATGTGACAACGACATTAGTTCTGAAAATATCCAAAGTTTGATGAGGTGGAATAACACATGATCAGCAACTTTCAGTCTTTTCATCACAGTCTGAATTTCAGTCTGTTCATGACACAAACCTATTGAAATATATTAGAAATGTAGCACATTAATCTCTTTTATGATGCTTTTTTTGTCATATTTGAAGCTCCAGGGGCGAGGCCAGAAATGTTCAAGGGGGTGGGCCTTCATAAAACAGGGTAGGCAAGCGAAGAGTATGAAAATTGCACGCCAAATTACCAACAAAAAATATAACACAGCACAGTTTCAAGTTCAAAGTTTCAAAACAGCATATAACAAAACCTATAAACAGCTATGACAAACAATCAAATGGCATTTACCATTTTCTACCAAGTATAATGACAGTATAAACATTATACAAATTAATGTTTATACTTTTTAACCTTAAACGTTAAATGTTTGTACTTACCTTACATGTCCTCCTGCAATATTAGTCTGAGATGACCAGGCTTCTTGTTAAGCACAGAAATTATTTAATCACAATCAAGTGCCTATGTCCATTTACGTTCAAAGGAATGGCCTGGATTAACTGCTAGATTTGGTTTCTTGTACGGCAGTACAATTGGGATATCCAATTTAGGCTATTTAAACATACACAATGTAACTTCTGGCCCTCTATAGCAGTTAAAAAACAAAACTGCATGCATTTTGCAGAAGAACATTGTTTTGGTTATGCTTCAGCTCTGTTACTGTGCGGATTAATATGATTATCCTACTGCTCATAAAACATTCACTACTAGGCTTAAGAGATACACTATATTGACAAAAGTATTGGGATACCCCTCCAAATCATTGAATTCAGGTGTTCCAATCACTTCCATGGCCACAGGTGTATAAAATCAAGCACCTAGGTGCAGACTGCTTTTTTGTGAAAGAATGGGTCGCTCTCAGGAGCTCAGTGAATTCAAGCGTGGTACCGTGATAAGTCCATTCGTAAAATTTCTTCACTACTAAATATTCCACGGTCAACTGTTAGTGGTATCATAACAAAGTGGAAGCAATTTGGAACCACAGCAACTCAGCCACAAAGTGGTAGGCCACGTAAAATCAGAGCGGGGTCGGCGCATGCTGAGGCGCACAGTGCGCAGAAGTCGGCAACTTTCTGCGTCAATAGCTACAGACCTCCAAACTTCGTGTGGCCTTCAGATTAGTTCAAGAACAGTGCGTAGAGAGCTTCATGGAATGGGTTTCCATGGCCGAGCAGCTGCATCCAAGCCTTACATCACCAAGTGCGATGCAAAGCGTCGGATGCAGTGGTGTAAAGCACGGCACCACTGGACTCTAGAGCAGTGGAGACGTGTTTTCTGGAGTGACGAATCACGCTTCTCTGTCTGGCAATCCGATGGACAAGTCTGGGTTTTGCGGTTGCCAGGAGAACGGTACTTGCCTGACTGCATTGTGCCAAGTGTAAAGTTTGGTGGAGGGGGGATTATGCTGTGGGGTTGTTTTTCAGGGGTTGGGCTTGGCCCCTTAGTTCCAGTGAAAGGAACTCTTAATGCTTCAGCATACCAAGACATTTTGGACAATTTTATGCTCCCAACTTTGTGGGAACAGTTTGGGGATGGCCCCTTCCTGTTCCAACATGACTGCGCACCAGTGCACAAAGCAAGGTCCATAAAGACATGGAGGAGCGAGTTTGGTGTGACTGACCTGCACAGAGTCCTGACCTAAACCCGACAGAACACCTTTGGGATGAATTAGAGCGGAGACTGCGAGCCAGGCCTTCTCGCTAACATCACTGCCTGACCTCACAAATGCGCTTCTTGAAGAATGATCAAAAATTCCCATAAACACACTCTTAAACCTTGTGGAAAGCCTTCCCAGAAGAGTTGAAGCTGTTATAGCTGCAAAGGGTGGGCCAACTCCATATTAAACCCTACAGATTAAGAATGGGATGTCATTAAAGTTCATACGCACGTAAAGGCAGCCATCCCAAAACTTTTGGCAATATAATGTATAATCAGTATAAATGGAAAGAATCTCAAGCTGACTAGCTCGAGACATTACTGTAGCTTTTCCCATTATTAGACATAATACTTCCTTGAAAATAAATTCCAGCGGATGAGGTGACGTCTGTAGGGAGAGCGGCCGGGGAGCGGGACAAGTTCTAAATCAGCACTAAATTATGGTAAGAAAAATGGTCTTAAGCCATCGAAGGCCGATTTAGGTAGCCTAAATGAATAAAAAGGCAGAGGGGAAACATGCAAAAGATAAAGGCATGTATGCAGCTATTCCTCATATCGTAATAATAGTAGGCAAATAATAAAATATAGGGCCTATCACTTATGTTATGCTATGTTGCTTGCTAATATGCTACACATTGTGCAACAATTCATTTTTCTGTCCAACTAGCTTACATAACCAGACAGTAAAATGTGATTTTGTAACATAATGTAACTTTTTTAAACAAACGTGATATCACTCACTTTAATATTTTTACTGTAAAGTTGTGCAGTTTTGGGGCGGTATTTTTTGTTATATACAATTACAAATTTAGGCAAATAAATAAGTATATACATATAAAATAGCAACATTTTTATGGAAAAGCCACTTTAAAAAAGATCTACATTTCGCAATTTCATTCATAGTGATAGACATGAAAAATGTGCCTGGGTTTAGTGGACGACTGCTACCATCTACTGGAAAGCAAACACTTTAAAAAAAAAAAAATTTAAATAACATATCTATCATACATAACATAACATCTAGATGGCTACAGAATTAATCAATGGTTCACATTATAAAATCAATGAAACATTACATTGTGTTGTAAAGAATACTGTTATTAACTGTTCTAATAAATCTTCACTGTGAAGCAACACTTAGGCTACTGTATTTGCACTGAATGAAATGATGATATTTTTGAAAAATACTATTAATTACAAGGCTGTAGAGAACAGTGCACTATTGCAGACTTATATACTGAGGTTTTAATTACATTATTTTAATATAGTCAGTTGGGAATTAAAGTGGGCCGGTCTAAGGCATGAAACTCCAGGGCTGAAAATGAGTCCCACTGACAACAACCATAATGAAACAACCCTTCACAATAGATAATGCTTTACAAGGAATTCTGTTAAAGAGCTACATATAGCAATTTATCTGTTCAATAAAATACCTTACTCACCTGCTGAGTAATTAAAAAATGCCATCTCTGCATCACCTTTACAACTTTTCAAATCCCTTAGTTCTCATCATCTCCGAAAAGCCAAGTCAATGTTGATTCTTGTTTTATTACGAGCTCTGTCACATTATCTTTTTGCCAGCAGACTCTCCTCTGGGAATGAGAAAACTAGGAAACCACCTGCAATTAACCATAGAAACTTGCATTTAATAATTCTTTTAACTAAAAAAAGTTATGGTGCAATACAATGTTTATTATAATTATTATTGTTTATTTAGAAAATAAAATATTCTGGAAAATGGCCAACTTTTGAGTGGGTGGGCCCATAGCTTTTATCACTTTCAGTAGCTACAGGGAAAAGAGCAGAGTTAACATTCCTCAAAACATCTTTCATGTTCCACAGAACAAAGAAAGTCCTAAAGGTCTGAAATAAAATTAAATTCAATCATAGGCCAAATTGTGAGGCATTAATGTAATTTTTTTTTAGTAATATAAAGCACACTTATCAACAATAGATCTAATCTGTTGGCTTTAAGTTTCAACAGGGATAAATTCACCCATATAAAACCACCTTGACATAACTGCATATCTGAAAAGATTCAAATTTCACACATGGAATGGTTTATTCGCACCACTGGTCGCAATGTCAAATATTGGAGCATATCAAGAGAGCGTCTGAAATTCAAATTATCGGGTGCTGATCTGATCCACATGATATCTGCATGTCCTGGAGGGCTTGAGCAGGGAACAAACCGCTCACTGTCATATTGAGGTTACTGTTCAGAGAGGTGTCTCTGTCTGTCTGTCTCTCTCTCTCTGTGTCTGTGTGTGTGTGTGTGTGTGTGTGTGTGTGTGTGTGTGTGTGTGTGTGTGTGTGTCTTTGTTTGTGTTCCCCGTTTAAGACCCCTCCAAGGCTTGAACTGGGGATTGAAACCCCCTCAGCTTGCTAATGGGAAACCACTTTGAAGTACCGTAGATTTATTTAATAAATACCATGGGTCCTATTAAAGAGTGAACCTTTAACCCCATCAAATCCAAAACTGAAAGAAAATTCAATTATTTAATTGTAACCAGCAGCTGTATAATAATCACAGATGTCAGAATCATGTCAATATTCATGATTTTACTCCCTTGAAAAGTGGTTAGTTACTTTTGTTAGTATTACTTCTTAAAAGGGGTAGCTTAATTAGTTGAATTACTTCAAGCTCCCCAACTCTGTTTTGTTTAGCTCCAATTCAATCAAAACTATATTTAGGCCTAAATTTAAGATTTATGCATTTGAATTGCATATAAAACAATCTTGTGCATTCTTTTTGATTGAAGTTGATGCCAATGGAAATGAGTCATCATTTTTATTTTCCTCTGCTTTTATTCTCTCATTCACTGTATCCAACGAGTGGAACTTGTCTAATTTAGCCAGTTATAAAGCTACAACTAAGGCAAGTGCAGTGCCCAGAGCACCAGACATCTCTAGCTGTCCTATTGACAAACTCATTCCAATGCTCTGAAACATTCATAGTAAAAACAAGTGAGCATTAAATAAACATTACTTACCAGAAACATTGTCACATCTTCTTTATTTTCTTATGTCAACAGAAAGGATACAACAGGAAGAGGATACAAGTTCTGTCATGAAACTCTAGATGGCGCAGGCTGATTGGTCCTTAATCTGCTTGCAATCACATCATTCTCTATAGGGCACAGCTGATTGGTTCCTGTTGTATCAGCAGCCAATGAGCTCGCTGCTCAACCTTCAAATACTGGTCAGCATTTGCTGTAGCAGTTGCAGCATGCTTTCAGAAACCCTCCACCTTCCCCAGCTCCACCTGTATGAATCTGCTACGGGTAATTCACGTATGCTATATTATACAGCAGCGTGTCGTGTAAGTCATGTTAGTAACAGCAGCAGCAGCGTAGCAGTTCTATTCCACCAAGACCAAACATATCAACATTGTCCATTTCCATTCCAAAAACTCAAAGGGTTGTCATGACATCACAGAATTACGTTTCTGACCAGTTATCATTGTTGTAGTTTACATGAACAATATATAAATAACTTCATTTCAAGCTTTAAGTGTATATTTGCTGAGCTCAAATATTTATTCCTGTTCCATAGGAGCAAAACAGCATGAGTTCAGTGCAAAACAAGACAGGAGGGCATTCATTGCAGGATTTCCCGAGTTATGCTTCATGAATTGAATTTATCGCCTAAAATTACTGAATTGAAATGACACAACCTTGTCACTCCATTCATCATCTCTTATCCACACTGTCTCTATATTTTTTCTCTCTCTTTCCCGCTTACTGCTACATCTGCTTGTCTTGCCACTTCACATATACAATCAAAATGTGGTTAAATGCAGGACTCTGGATACTAACACACAAGAATAGGTCCAACAGATTCGCTCAATGTTAGTGAGTGAAAACATGCTGCACCTCTGAATGAGGCAACTGCTGTAAATATTGTGTTCTGTATTGCATTTAAGCAATGGCAAATAAAACTAACAAAATTATATTATAATAGCATTTGTTTCTCCATAAAAAAAAGTATCAATGAGCTCAGGAAAATCATTTCAACACATAAAAGTTTCTGAACCTGAACCACAATGCTTATTCTTTGTAAGGTGAATTATGTAGAATCAAGGTGTAAAACCTTATATCGCACTCATGTTGTTTGATACCCGAGTCTTCACGCAGCTCTTTTACATACAATAACAGTTCAATACATTCAAAAGTTTGGGGTTGGTTTTTGAAAGAAGTCACTTATGCTCACCAAGACTGCATTTATTTGATTAAAAATACAGTAAAAACATAAATATTGTGAAATTTCAGCAGCCAGTTCATATTGTAGTTTTAATAGACATCTTATTGATTGTTTGCAATGTCTCCAAATGATCGTCTGAAATGAATGATATGTAATAATTTGGTTCAGTGCTTCTGATACAGTTATCGGTCAGTGTACACACACTCCTGTGTGCAATTGTCTGATGGGCAAATTATCAAGAGTGGTTTTCCATGTTTATTTTGCTTTGTATATTATTATATGAATAATGCAAAAGAGTGACGCAGATGAGCTATAAAACTATGATATTAAATTATGCATGCTAAAAACCTGTACTGCAAGAGACAGGCATGTATTTGGCTAAAGCATGTTTAATAATTACAGTAATCACAGATAAACCTCATACAAACAACGCTTATATCGTGACAGTGAAGTCCACAATAGTACAGCCCTGTGATTTCAGGTTCAGCAGTCAATATGATATATTGATTGCTCTGCCTTTCTAATGCCATTGCAGTTTTATTGCTTCTCACACAAGAAAAATTATTCCCCTTCAGAAAGGCAAATGAAAAATCCTGACACAGAAGATGAAAAGACTCATGCCGTCTGACTGAGTTTGCAGAGTGAGATATGGTCAAATGAGAAGAGAGTGATCGTATTGACTGCCCTGGTGCTAATATAAACTCGGCCTATAATAAAATGTGAATTGAACCCGACTTCTCAACACTTTACGGGTCCCAAGACACTTCATGGGATTATGACTGCAGTTAGAAGTATTGGAAAGAACCTGAGATAAAGCAGGAAGTTTTACGGACAGTTAACTTAAAAGGGTTGATTGTACCTGCAGTGTTTCAACTGAAAACAACACTAATTGAATTTCATTGAACTCCCTTTAACTTCCTTTGGCTTTTCTGAACTGAAGTGGAACCTCAAAAGTGACCGATTTGGAACGCTCTACACAGTGCATCGTACAAATTGCATTCCTCACACAAAATGCAACAGTGTGACATCCTATAAAAATGCACACAGCCTACACAAATATCACATTAAATAGTCACATTTTGCAGCCTGGAATCATAAATCACAACATGTTCGCTCGTTTGGCCAGAGGAGAACCGGCCCCCTGACTGAGCCAAGTTTTTTTTTCTCCATTTCTGTCACTTGATGGAGTTTGGGTTTCTTGCCACTGTCGCCTCTGGCTTGCTTAGCTGGGATTTAAAAGACACTTAATATTCAGTTATATTATGGATTTGACTGCACTGACACTATTGGATGAGAACAAAACTTGGACTGAATTGAGTCCAAGTTACTGTTTTCTGCAGAGCTGCTTTATAGCTGATTCGACTTTCATAATTGACGAATTTTGCAACATTGTTATTGAACTTAACTGAATCAACACTGAACTGACTCGAGCTGAATAACGACACTATTGTCTTCTGTAGAGCTGCTTATAGTGGAATCATTTTATAATTGAACTTTACACAGTTATTGAACTGAATTGAATCAAACCTGAACCGACTTCAGCTGAATAATGATATTTTGATTGTCTTCTGTAGAGCTGCTTTACACGTTCACATCTGAATTTGCGTCATATTTGATTAAGTTTGCATCAATGATCATTATCTTCCTGTTTATTACTGTGAAGCTGATTTGAAACGTCTGTATTATATAAAGCGCTATAGAAACAAAGGTGACTTTACTTGAATTGATTTGAACAATTTCTTATAGTTTATGTTATTTAATGAATTATATTTGCAATCAAATTTGTCTGCCATCCCTTGCCTTATTTTAGGCAAAAGTTGAAATGCACGAAATGCTGTCAAATTAAAGGACTAGTTCACTTCAGAATTAAAATTTCTTGAAAATTTACTCACCCCCACGTCATCCAAGTCGTGCGATGCGCCATGCATTGCGTAATCACGTTGGAAGTCACACGTGACGTAGGCGGAAGTACCGATCCAGAGTCTGCAAAGCGAACGTGCAAAGATTAAGTCAAACGGCCTTTACAAAAAAAAGGGTAAAACAACGATGTTGGACGATTTTGAGGAGAAAATAAGATGGAGTTTTTCGCCCTACCGCTGTACTTCCGCCTACATCACGCGTGACCTTTCTAACATGATTACGTAATGCTTGGCGCATCGCAGAGCTAGTGCAAGATGAGCATTTGTGGTTAAAAAGTATATAAATTTGAATTTTTTATTTTTAGAAAATGACCGATTGTTTCACTAGATAAGACCCTTATTCCTCGTCTGGGATGTGTAGAGTCCTTTGAAGCTGCATTGAAACTGCAATTAGGACCTTCAACCCGTTGTACCCCAGTGAAGTCCACGATATGGAGAAAAATCCTGGAATGTTTTCCTTAATTTCTTTTCGACTGGAAAAGAAAGACATAAACATCTTAGATATCATGGGGCTGAGAAAATTATCAGGAAATTTGAATTCTGAAGTGAACTAATCCTTTAAGTAGCTCACTATTTTTTAATACAGGGCCAGTGTGTGTAGTGCCTCAAAGACATTTATTATTATGAACAGTTGGACCTTTTTTTAATTTATTAAAGACATTATGCCACTTCATTTCAGATTGCATGGCATTTAACCTCATCACACACAGCAATGTCAAAAACGTCACAAATCACAGTAGGAGCCGCTTCCCTGATGGCGTGATCACAATCAATGTGTGAACTGAGGCGAAACAGCCGGGGCGCTTAATAGTAATGCAGTGTTATGTAGTTGTTGTCTTTTTACTTATTAAAACTTCAGCTGAGGGAGGCACATTGAAAAAAATCTCTATATCACGGGTCTTATGAATAAAAGCATTTGATTATAAAATAAAAGTAGCAAAGAAATCAAATGGAAACAAACTGGGCTGAAGGAAATGATTCTCCATAAAGGAGATTCCTAAATGGAATTAGATGATCTAATAATGTAGTTAGATAGTTGAGTTTTTAATGTACTTCATATGCTGTGCAAAGTAGTAACAATGATTCTTCCCAATATTACAATAATAAAGTGAGAGTGAAAAAAAATTTAAGTGACATGTGAAGGCCAAGTATGGTAACCAATACTCAGAATTTGTCCTCTGCATTTAACCCATCCAAGTAGATTAGTAGTAGTGAGTAGTGAACAAACACACTGCAAACTGTGGACACACACCCGGAGCAGTGGGCAGCCATTTTGCTGTGGCAGCCGGGGAGAGATTGGGGGTTAGGTGCCTTGCTCAAAGGCTCAGCAATTCCTGCTGGAATTGAGAATCGAACCCGCAACCTTTGAGTTACCAGTCTGACTCTCTTACCATTAGGCCACGACTAAGATAAGAACCTCCATGTTTAAATATGTTCTCACATGAGATCGACCAATAGCAAACCGCAACCATTCAATCAATTCCTAGTGGACAAAACTTTTGGATATATGTCACAATAAGAAAGAAAAGACTATAAAGCAAGTGGTGAAGTGGCTGGTTAGTATACCTCCATTAGCTCCTGCTGGTACAAAGGATCTTCCAGGTCATTTTATTCATTATGTAGCATCCCTGGACAAAGATTTCAAGTTAAAATATAAAAAAATACTATAGATACCTATAGAAATGTTCTTCTTTCAGAAGCTCATCAGCGTGATCACCCCAATGTCCATTCGACACACTTCAGGAACCTCCATATGAAAACCGTGGGGAATCTGAAGACATCAGAGAACAATGCATATGAAAGATAGAAAATAAGTTGGTTTGAAATGGAATATAGACATTTTCATTCCTATTGATAAAGTGTTGCTTCCCAAGCGCTTCACTGTGATCTAATACAGTACAATTCATTCAGATCACAGAGAGGTCGGCGCTCGCAATAAAAGCCCAATTTCTTTGCCAAGTCAAGTCGAGTCACCGTTATTTATATAGCGCTTTTTACAATGCAGATTGTGTCAAAGCAGCTTTACAGTGATAACTGGTATATAATTTTTGGCTGCAAATTATTCCAAAATTTATGGAATAATTTAGGCAAAAATTATTCTTTGCAATGGTTTTAACTCTGCATACGTTTCTTCTATAGTTTTTCAATGTTATTTAAGTATTGTCACATTTAGTTTTGGGTTTTGTTTCATGTTCATGTCTTTTATTTTGAAGTTTTGCTTTTTTGTCATGTGACTGACTTGCCCTCATGTGATCATAGATTTGAGATGCATCGGCGCTGCGCAGGCCGATCGGTGTATGACATCAAAGTACCGCGAGAGCGATTCAAAAGCATAAGGAGTCGTATGCTCTCCAAACACTCTCACGGTACTTTGATGTCATATGCCGATTGGTCTGCGCAGCGCCGATGCATTTCAAACAGGCCTAATGACTTGTGCTTCCATAGTCTCATCGTGTGTAATGTTCTGATTGGTTCCCTTATTTCATGTGTCACGTTCTCATTGGTTGATTGTGTTCATTGCTTTCAGGTCTGTCTTATGTCATTAGTCCTTATTCCTTTTAGCCCTCATGTTACCATTAGGCTTGTTCGAGATGAACTACACTAGCCTGCCACCAGCTAGCGAGATCTGCCGGTTGCAGGTGGGGGAGGAGTACAGAGACGGCCGTCAGGTCGGGCGCTTCGTGCTTTTCGTAGTATGCTGAACCAACGTCATTCATGGCAGACCAAGCGATTTTTGCGTTGATTGTAGCCAAAGAAGTGAATGTGATTGAAATTCCCATGTTTTGAATATCAGATATTCAATATCAAGATTGGTTAAATACAGGAACTTGTCCAAGAAAAAACACGCAACACATCGTCCTTGTCATCACAGAATCTGAAAAATGAGAATAAAGTGTGTCATCATCAAGGCAGCTGGTCTCGTTTTGCTCTCACGGTACTTTGATTGTACATGTGATCGTAAGGCGACTGCAGAGTTCTAGTCATCGTCTTGTTTTGTTTTTATGTAATTAAGTCCGCTAAAGACGAGTAGTCCGAATCCAAGTGCAGTTTATTAAACAAAATACAGATAAACAGAACAAGACTTCAAAGCAATGAACACAATCAACCAATGAGAACGTGACACATGAAACAAGGGAACCAATTAGAACATTACACATGAGACTAGGGAATCACAAGACATGATCAAATGAGGGCAAGGAAGTCACATGACAAGAAACCAGGAACAAAACTTCAAAATAAAAGACATGAAACATGAACATGAAACAAAACCCGAAACTAAACGTTACAAGTATCATGTAACAATAACAACACTGTTCTTTTTTATGAGAGTTGAAAACTTGTACATTGCTCTCTGAAGAAAATAAATGTGTCCACTCTCTTGTCTGAAGAAAATAAATGTGTCCACTCAACTGGAAAACACTACAGTGAACAAAATGTTGAGTCAGCTGGGAAAATGGGAAATTATGTAATTTTTTTTTTTTTTTTAATAGACAAAGTGTGTGTGTGTGTGTGTGTGTGTGTGTGTGTGTATAACAATACCAAAGTGCAATTTGGAAAATCACTCAGGCCAAGCATATGGAGGCTGATCCTCACTTGGATTTGAGTCAATTGCTCCTGCAGAAGGTGCTGTTTGGCAACATCCCATCCCTCTGTGGCGTGAATCCCTGTGATGTACAGCTTCACCGAAGAGTTCATCAAAAGGTGATGTTCTTTAGTAGAGACATCTGACATTTCTCATAAAGAATCAAGATTTTCAACCAAGTATTGCGGCCAATGGTTCTTTCAAAAGTTGGCCTTCCTCCACCAACCTAATCACATCATTTGTCTAGTTCTAGACGTGTGTTCCTATGATATGTAGAGAACTCTGGGTGTCTAGACTGTGCAGATGCACAGTCTCATTCATTCATTCAAGACACACTATCTGCACCAGCCAATCACATCACTCTTATTCACAACTTCCTAAAAACGCCATCAGCAGTTCGTATGTTCTTACTACGCAAAGTAATTCATGTGACTACAGTGGTTCAACCTTAATGTTATGAAGCGACGAGAATACTTAATAAACAAAATAAGGACTTTATTCAACAATATCTAGTGATGGGCAATTTCAAAACACTGCTTCATGAAGCTTTGAAGCTTTACGAATCTTTTGTTTCAAATCAGTGGTTCGGAGCATGTATCAAACCGCTTTAGAATTTTTGGCGCACAAAAAGTATTCTCCTCACTTCATAACATTAAGGTTGAACCACTGTAGTCACATGAGCTGTTTTAAATATGTTTTTAATACCATTCTGGGCATCTGAAAGTGTTAATTATCTTGCTGGCAATGGAGGCCTCACTGAGCCATCGGATTTCATCAAAAATATCTTAATTTGTGTTCTGAAGATGAAAAAAGGTCTTACGGGTTTGGAACAACATGAGGGTGAATAATTAATGACAGAATTTTAATTTTTGAGTGAACTAACCCATTAACATGATTTATGATCTACCATTATTGGTTCAATAAGTTGCCTTTATGTCAGAATAAAGTAGTTTTAAATATTTCAGGGTTTTTTTTTTTTTGTTACAGTTGATGTGTCAAACCAAACCTGGATGTTAAAATTAACAAATCAAAACTGATATCACTGTTTAGTTTCTCAATACATGTTCCTGGTCTAATTGCGAATGCTTTCTTGATTATTCCAAAGTAAAATAATGTTTGTGTTCATAATCGTTCATCAAAAAATTATGACTTGCTCCACCTCTGAAATTACTTTTATTTTTGGTAAACATCATCAAGCCACTTGTTATACAATCTTAAGAATCAAGGTCCAAAAGTTTTTTTTGTTTTTTTTTGTTTTTGTTTTTGTGCAGCGATGCTATAGAAGAACCATTTTTGTTTCCCCAAAGAACCTTTTGAATGAAACGTTCTTATAAGAACCACTTTTTCTTATTTTGAAGAATATTTTAAAAATCTAAAGAACCTTTTTCCAAAACAAAGTACCTTCTGAGCATTTGAAAGGTTCCATGGATGTCAAAGCTTCTAAGATGACAATAAAGAACCTTTATTTTTTAAGAGTGTAGAGACAATTTTCAAGATCCAATCAATTCCTGAAGTATAAAGCAAGTAACTAAAGCCATTTTTTTTTTTCACTCAGCTGAAAGACTTGGAAAGTGTATATTGCAAATCATTTGCGGCTAAAATCATAATCAGTTCTCCTAAAATCACAACCCCATGTTGGGAAAGCCTGCTAAAGAGCGCCATCCTTTGCTAGCTGTAAACATTTCCAGATCCATTTTCTTATTTCATTATTGATAGAAGCAGTGCAATACTTTTAATTCTACCCCCCATTTTAGTGTATTAGTGCCTCCAAGCACAGCAGCTCATTAATCAGCATGTGCAGATGCTCCTAGCAGCCTGCAGTACTACTGTTCTTACAGGGCCAAGTCAATGGATCTCTCTGTAGGAGGCCGAGAGAGACAGAGTGTGAGTTGTGAGGGCTCACTGTGAGAGAGAAGAGAAGGGGCATTGAAAATGAACTGGAGTGAGGAGCTAGCAGAATGATAAGAGGGCAAGGGGCTTCACATCGCCAAAGGAGACCAAGAGGGAACTCAGCTGGCCTGCACAGAAAGCTGAACTGACACTCCAACACAGTTCAGCTCAGGGCAGAGAGAGAGAGACAGAGAGGGAAAGAAGACGGAGAGAAAGAGAATGAGAGAGAGAAAGGGTGATCCCTGTGCTTGATGCCATCTGGCCTCTCTCACTGATCCAGAACGTGATACTGACAGCTGGAGGAGAAATGAAAAAGAAACAAGGGATGAGCAGAAAGGTGAAGAGAGAAGAGAATCAAGAAGCATTTAAATTTCGGCAGAAGTTTAAGCTCATTTTCTTCGGATGGTTCAGGACACAAGGAATGTCCTCCTTTTGGCCAGTGTACGGAAAAGAGAAAAGGAAGGGTTTACTTTAAAGGTGAAGTGTGTCATTTTTACAGTGTGAAAGTGCATAAAATTTACATCCAGGAACTATACGACAGATGCAGCCTGATTAAAAAAAAAGCTGCTCATTTTTAATGGACATACACTGGCGGTCAAATGTTTGTAATTTGTTTGTAAATGTTTGTATAAAAAAAAAAAGTCTCTTATGCTCACTAAGACTGTATTTATTTGATCAAAAATACTGTAAAACAGTAATGTTGTAAAATATAATTACAATTTAAAAGAACTGTTCTTTATTAAAATATATTTAAAAATGTAATTTATTCCTGTGAGGGCAAAGCTGATAGAAAATATTTCACAATATTACTGTATTTTTCAATAAATAAATTCAGCCTTGGTGAACAGAAAACACTTCTTTTAAAGACATTAACAAATCATACTTATTCCAAATCTTTTGACCGTCAGCGTCAACGTGTCACCTTTTATTTAAAATAATAGAGTCTGTCTGGTAACATGAGTACACACACCTGCACATCTGCAGAATAGTAATTTTCAGTCAATTTTCTGTCTGAATGCCACAAACAGAGAAGAAATGAGGAGAGTATCTCACAACTGAACTGAAAAACTATTTTGGACAAAGGGCCAATTATCATTGGTGGCCTTTTGAGCCAAATAAATTACTTACCACACCTGAGGTGGTTGGAGTCGCATTTTATGATAGATTTTAAACACATTTGACGTGTAACCTTTAATAATGCTGTTGTGTATTCTGTATTAGTTCATGCTAATTGGATTTTTGGCATTTGTAGCAGCTAAATGGTTCACTTACAGAGACCTCAGCAAGCATTCTCACGCTGATGTTAATTTAATAGTTTCTGCCTGCTGAAATTCACCTCATGAACCGCCATTGTGTCATGTTGAGCCTGCAATCCTTGGTCCTCTGCTTCCGAACTTCACTTTCGCTCATTTAAAGAGACATATCATCAGCTAAGATACAGTAGTGCAAATAGTCTTTTTAAATTTAAAGAGTCAAGGAGGTTTATTTTACCACTGTTTTGGCCTAACATAGTAAATTGAAAAAATGCAACATAGGCTCACAGGAAAAACGTGCCTTTAACTAGCCTACTTTTTTATATAGGCTATATAGTGATTTTGGAGCAAATCATGATATTAATCTCAAATTGTTGTGTTTGACGCTATGCTAAGCAAACACACTAACTATTCCTGTTGCCAAGTGTGATTGTTTTATTTCTAATTTTGTAATGTAAGTTCACGTAAGATCATTTGAATGTTTTTAAGAAGGGCAAAGGCAAAGAAGTTTAAGTGAGAGGTCCGATCAAAGAAATGAGGGATTAAAACAGTACGAATAGAAAAGTGCCAGTAAAAAATAAAGTGGGGTACGGGTTACATGTTAAACAAAATGCTGTTTTTTTCCCGTTCTACTGAAAATGTGCCGGAGCCCAATGTTGTTATAGTAACGAACTACAATTTTACATGCATCTGACTGACAGATAAATCATGTGATCTTATTTCACTGTTGTTGCTAATATTGAGGTTATTTCAGCTTTGTACAAAGTTTGCTTCATACATTTAGTTTAACTGTACTGTTAAAGAGGGCAAGCTTTACCATTCAGCTGAATTGTGTGCATGCATTTTAGACTCTTTCATTGTTCTTGCTCCATCCATGCAATAACTGCGTCCTTTCCTTGTATGAGCCAAGTTTTCTATTTACTTCAACTGCTCAGTGCTCTGGTAATATCAATGGTATGACCCATTTCAGGAGCTGCCAAAATTACAATTTAAATCAGAATATGCTCATAGCTCGCTTACATTCACTAAAATATTTAAACGTTAGCGATACGGATTCAAAACGCAAACGCCAGTGATTGAACATCAAAACGCGGTTTGAACGTCCCGCCCCCAGCTGAACTGGAAGTTTTGATTGGTTTTGCACCGAGTCAGACCTGTCTGTTATTGGTTGAAGTGCAGGGCTCCGCTGCAGTAGTTTGAAAAGTGTCAGATTGGCCTGTGCAGTGAGCGATTTCTGAGAATTGCTGTTGAAAGTGGATCAGACCGAGCACCAGAAAGAAAAAAGAAAGAAGAAGACACTTGTAGCCAATCAGCAGTAAAAGGCGTATATACTCATGAGGGGGGAGGTGCCTGTGCTGCATAGTGTGTTTGTGAATGTGGGGGCAGAGCTATCAAGATCATTTTGGGTAGGGGCGTGTTTGTTTTGGTGATTTCAAATATCAACAGTGTTTCTCAAGAATCTCTTACTGCACTTTTAATCAGAAAAAATAACATGCTATTAAAGGACAGAATAGGGCCCATTTAATACCTTAGCATCTGTCTGTTGTTGTTTAGTTCAATTGAGAGACTCACAAAATCTACTTTGCCAAATCAAACATCCCCTCCGGTCTTAGTTTTTAAATCTAAAGACTAATTAAGACACTAAATATCAGGGGTCTGATTAAACATCAGGTACACCTAGAGCGCTTGGGGCAGCGTCTTCATGATGCAATTCAGCTCTGACAGCATCAAAGCGTATAGCACTCCTTATTTCTTAACCGCTCATCAGTGAGAGCAGCTCAATGGTAAATACTTGTGATTGTCAATTGTAGTCATTCAGGAATTATATGCAATCGTTTACACTATAGTTCTCAAAAGAAGATGCGAAAAACAAGCTGTATGAAGCAGCTATTATGAATGAAAGCTACTTATTGTTGAAAAACATATTGCATAGGAAGATGAATGCATGTACACACAAAAGAAAAGAATGGCTCGGAATAGAGCGCAAAAAGTGATCAAACTCTTTTTTACATTGTTGGTTCTGGATCTATTTTTCCTGTTCCTTTTCACAAAGAACTTCAGAAAATACTACAATAAAACATCTGAATCCATGAAGGAAACCAACCAGCTCCACAATGAAGTGCGCAACGATTGACTGTGTGTCACTGATAAAATAGTACAAAATAGGGGTCGACCGATATGTGTTTTTCAGGGCCGATGCCGATACCGATTATTACAGATCAAGTAGACCGATATAATGAACCGATATATGTGTCTGGTGTAAAAATGAAAATTAATGTCAAAATTAAGAATAACAAGGGCTCTGACAAAAACTTTCTTTAAATGCTTTTAAACATATCTTTAATTCTGACGACTGTTAATAATATTATTATTAATAATAAAAATCCAATATAAAATAACTCTATATTGCCTTAACTGTAAAAATTTATGTATAACGGTATAGATTAATCCTTATTAAAGATTTTCTTTTGTTTTTTGATTGTGACAGGCAATAGTAGACAGTAGCAGGTTTAAATGCTGCTGTCTCTTTAAGACATAAAGATATACTGTGTGTTACACATGCTGTTCACATTCACTGAAGACAACCGACGTGCTTACGTGTATACTCGCCAGGACAGGCATTTTAACATAACTGTGTGTGTAACTGAACGTTTATGTGTAATAAGCCGTGAAAAATAACTCAATCTGACATTTGTTGTGAGCAGTTTGAGACGCAGCTGTGTCCTGTGTGCACATGCATTGAGAGCGCGCTGACTGAAGACCGTCTATTGAGAGCTCCCGAGTATTTTATGCTTTAAAATGGCTTGTATTTTTGAATAGACATGACTTAAAATGACATGCAAGTGCCAATTCCGTCAACTGTCCAAAACGTGTGCTAATATTGCAGTGTACAGTTCATTTGCAGAGCAAACTCAATGTGGATACTTACTATAGATGAAAAGCCATTTGCGCATTTTGAGAGAGAGGGAGACTCGCTGAACTACAGAAAGTTTTAAAATAACTGAGCTGCTCTGATAATCTGTTTGGATTCAATCTACATGCTGTTTGCGGGAATTTCGTGTGAGAGTGGAAAACTTTCAGAGCCTTCAGCCTTCTGCGCTGATTGGCCGGACTCGCGACTCCCAACAAATCAGATGGGCGGTGGGCGAAGCTTGCTCTCAAGCACAGAGTGGTGCGTTCGGACAGAGGTGGCTGCATCAGAGCCAAATAGCGCATTTCAAAATTAAATTATTTTATTGGCAAATCGGTTTTGAAAATTACCGATAACCATAAAAATGCTTAATATCGGTGCCAATAATCAGCCAGGCCGATAATCAGTCGACCCCTAGTACAATAGTCTAAAATACCATGATGTATATACAGGGGTTGGACAATGAAACTGAAACACCTGGTTTTAGACCACAATTTATTATTTTGATGTAGGGCCTTCTTTTTGTTGTCTTGGGAAGGCCTTCATTGAGGCCAGAGGGATTTTGAGGGTGTACTCACACTAGGCATGGCTGCCTTGAACCGAGCCCGAGCGCGAAAAGATGTTTGCCGTCGTAATGATGACAGTAGCGCACACAAAAGTAGTAGCTGTTCCGTGCTCTGGCATGGTTAGCGTTCACACTGCATGCGAACTGCACTCGAGCCAGGGACGGCTAAACGAACCGTGCCCGGGCACGGAATGGAGCGATCACACTAGTCAAACGAACCGGGCACTGGGAGTCAAACGCGTTCAGGCACGGTTCAGAGCACCTAGTGTGAGTACACCCTGAGTCATTCCTCTTCCAGAACAGTGTTCAGGTCATTATGTGATGCTGGTGGAGGAAAACATTTATGATGTTCAACTTCACTTTCATGTTCATCAAACCATTCTCAAGTCACAAGTCATGTTGTGTGTATTGGTGCATTATCATGCTGAAACATGACACCCTCTTCAAGGTACAATGTTTGAACCATTAGGTGCTCATGATTCTCCAGAATAATTCGGTAGTAATTGGCAGTGACGTGTACATCAAGCACAGTAGGGAATGCCATGATATTGCAGCCCAAACCATCACTGATCCACTGCAGTGCTTCACTCTGGGCAGCAACAGTCCAGGTTTTGAGCCTATTTGGGGTTTCTCCACACCGTAACTCCCATAAATGTGGGAAAGACAGTGAAGGTAGATTGATTAGAGAACATCCACAGCCCAAGATTTGCTCTGTTGGCATCAATGAAACCAACATTTGGCATTGGCGCGAGTGCTATATCAGCCCAACCATGAATATTGACTTTGTGGAGCTCCTGATGAACAGTTTTGGTGGAAACAGGAGCGTCAAGATGTGCATTTAAGTTGCGTTGACAGTTACTCCTGTTAGATGTAGTTCGTCCAACATTACCATGGGTACTGTAAGCTCTCAATACACCACAAAGACTTGCTGTCCTTGTCACAGATGCACCAGGCGAGACACGCACCAACAATTTGTCCTTTTGAACTCTGATATGTCTCCCATTATGTTGTGTGGATTGCAGTATTTTATGTACAGCTGTGCTATCGCTCTGCTAATTCAACCTTCCCACTCTGCTCTTACTGAGGGAATGTAAAATCAGTAAAGATTGGCCAGCAGGCCGCACATATATAGGCGTGAAACCTCCAACACTATATTGGTCAGTGTTTCAGGGTGTTTACGCGACAATGATGTAATAAAAATTTAAAAGTTTTCCCATTTGCTTTTTTGCGTACAGAAAACAAAATTGTCAAAACAATCCCTATTCACAAGGATCAGCGAAAATTATTAAAAACTGCCTGCTAGGCCAGTAGTTGGCAATGTCACTTTGTAAAGAAAACTATGCATATGCGCATGATGTCACCCTTTTCCCAAATTTGCATTTTTGTGGTTTACACTGAAACAATAATGGTATTGTTTTCAAAAACTTGCACTTTGAAACCCATTTTCAGAAGTTTGCATGTTCAGGCCCCCAAAACGCCATTGTTGTGTTAATGAACGGCCAAAACGCACACAATTTTTCCTGTTTTTAGTTAAAAACAATGTAGTGTAAAAGGCTCCTTAGTTTCATTGTCCAACTATTGTATATACAGTACTGTGCAAATGTCTTAGGCCACCATTAGCAATTATATAATGACCATATATAATTATTTCTTGGCCTCTTTATTAACCAGTAAATTGTAAATTTACTAATTATGATTAACAGTAAATTTGTATGCAGTATTAAAAAACAGAAAAAAAATAATCTGAAAAACAGCTTTTATAGGCTAAAGTGGCAAGTATTTGTTGACCTCCCCTTACACTTGAGCAATAGCAGGAACCAGCTCTCTTAAACCTAAATGGGATAGAAAAGGACTGGAAGGCCAAGAAGACTTTCAAAATCTGATGAGAAGTTTCTCAGAGTTTTATTTTGAGAAAATGGAAAAAGTCCAGGAGGTTACACACTAAATACTGATTTTTGCGTAAAGAAACAATTTTGTTCCGATTTTTTATTTTTTATTTTGTGTACATATTTCCTGTATTTTCTGTTTGTATCATAATAAAGAGACTGGAAAATAAATATAGATGGTCATTAAAACATTGCTAAGTGGCCTAAGACTTTTGTAGTACTGTATATATAATATAGAAGTATTTATATTTTTGTTGTAAGACTTTTATTGTTTTGAAAGAAATGAATACTTTTATTCAGCAAGGATGCATTCAACTTATCAAAAGTGACAGTAAATACTTGTATATATTTCAAATTATATATATATATATATATATATATATATATATATATATAATACCAAAAGACTGAATTTAAATACTATGTGGCTCCATTCAAAATGATTAAACACATATCACACCACTGATCCTCTCAAACTTCTCCAAGACACGCTTGTTCGGCGAGCATCCATTATAAAACACTCACAGTACATTAATTTTGACAACTACGCGAAAATATTGAACTGTGTTCATGCAGAAATACGATGTTATAGCGATCAGTGAGTCGAGAGCACACATGTGCTGTTTGTTTGCATGTAATAACGGACTCACGCATGCCTTATGCACGACTCCTGTATGTCACTGTAATCGTCTTTACCTTCATTACAATCGTCATCCATCAAAACCTTTAGCGACACTGGTTTTCTTTTTCCAACTGAGAGAGTTAGTTTGCATTTTATGCCACCGTTCAGTCTGTATTTCACAGCAGCACGATGAGAAACGGCCTGAGCTGAACCGAAGCAATCACAGAATACGTACGAGAGAGGTGGTGCCTTGTTTTAAATGTATTTTTAATAAATTTAATTTATCTTTTTTAATGTAACGTATTAATAATTAAATTTAATGAATTATATTGATATTGATATATTTAAATTAATTTTAAGTTATCTCGCGGCCACCCTGGAGGATCACTGAGGACCCCTAGTGGGCCGCAGCTCACAGATTGAAAACCACTGGTTTATACATTATCACTTTATGGAGAAAATTAATGAGATTTTTTCCTTCTGGAACTGTAACAAGTTTCAGACTGATGATTTAATCAAAACATTCATAAAGAATGCAGAGGTATTCTGTAAATTACAAGGCCGAATTTAGATTACTAAACGGACGTATTCTCCGTGCAATGTGAAAGTTTACTTTTTCTTGATTGAAACAACATTTGATTGAGGTGTCAAGCCTTTATTCCAGTGCTTGAGGCAAATGCTTTGAGTGCAAAGCAGATCAGAAGTTCCTTTTCTACAGGATCCACAAAAAAAGGCCTTTTTGTGGTGGGCCATGGGGGTGTTGGAGGGTCACAAAGAGAGAGGAGCATTTCTCACACTGTGCCACAAATACCTCAGAGATTGTTAAAGATGATAGCATCAATCACCACCCCCCTGGACACCCGAAATGTGCTCCAAGAAAATGCTGTCCTTTTACATTGATTTGAGAGCAGTGTCTTTAAACCAACCCATATTCTTATCACCATAAGAGGGTTTATAAAACTGGTCACACATCAAATCACAGCAGCCTATACCTGCAAAAAAGGTTGCATAGGGACGGGCGGAAAGTTCACAGTAGAAACAATCTTTCAACTAGAATGCCAATGCAATATGCTTTTTTAAGAGCAGTTTGATTGATTCTCATACTCAATTTTATTTTTCAACTGTGTTCTTATTGTATTGTAACTGTCAGAACATTCTTTTAACTATGTGGAGAGATGGATGGATGAATGAATGTTCTGTTTGGTAATTGTATGGAGCATCTGCAAGAAGTTAAATGTCACAAACTAAAACAAGTAACAATAAATTAAACTGCCAAAACAGCCCTGACCCATCGAGGCATGGACTCCATTAGACCCCTGAAGGTGTGCTGTGGTATCTGGCACCAAGATGTTAGCAGCAGATCCTTTAAGTCCTGTAAGTTGTGAGGTGGAGCCTCCATGGATCGGACTTGTTTCTTTAGCACATCCCACAGATGCTCCATTGGATTGAGATCTGGGGAATTTGGAGGCCAAGTTAACACCTCAAACTCGTTGTTGTGTTCCTCAACCATTCATGGACCATTTTTGCTTTTTTTGGCAGGCCGCATTATCCTGCTGAAAGAGGCCACAGCCACCAGGGAATACCTTTTCCATGAAAGGGTGTACATGGTCTGCAACAATGCTTAGGTAGGTGGTACGTGTCAAAGTAATCCACATGGATGGCAGGACCCAAGGTTTCCCAGCAGAACATTGCCCAAAGCATCACACTGCCTCCGCCAGCTTGCCTTCTTCCCAAAGTGCATCCTGCTGCCATGTGTTTCCCAAGGTAAGCGTCGCACGCGCACCCGGCCATCCATGTGATATAAAAGAAAACATGATTCATCAGACCAGGCCACCTTCTTCCATTGCCCCGTGGTCCAGTTCTGATGCTCACGTGTCCACTGTTGGTGCTCAGCATGGGCACCCTGACTGGTCTGCGGCTATGCAGCCCCATACGCAACAAACTGCGATGCACTGTGTATTCTGACAACTTTCTATCAGAACCAGCATTAACTTCTTGAGCAATTTGAGCTACAGTAGCTCGTCTGTTGGATCGGACCACACAGGCCAGCCTTCGCTCCCCTCATGAATCAATGAGCCTTGGCCGCCCATGACCCTGAACCTTGGCTGCCCATGACCCTGAACCTTACTATTTTATTATTTTGTATTTTTGGGTTGAAATATGACCCAGACATGTTTTGTGAGATTTGTCTGCAAAGCACCTTTGCAGAATCCATAATAAGCACACTCAGAAAACTTCAAAGGAACGTCGTACCGCATTGGATCACCATTCTGTGCCTGCTGGGGTAAAATTAGCTTAGTACTTGTGTTGGGAGTCAAATAATTGTTGCGTGCGTGTGGAAATGATCTTTTTATTCACGCCATTTTTTTATGAAATAGCTCTGAGTGGGGCGACAGTGACTGGAACTGCGACCTCCAGCTGTTTCAATTTACTGCAGTTTTAATTATCTTCTATTTTCTTCTTGAACGTAAACATGCAGAACTAATAGAACTTATTGGTGCATATAGTCCTCCTGATATTCATGATGACAGTTTTGTCAAGGAAGCAAACACAACAAGTGGCACAACGTCTAGGCAGTTGAATATGCCAGTGGTTTGTCTCAAAAATATGCACATGAGGAATATCAAAGCACTGTGTACAAAAAAAAATGTCAAAATATATACTGAAATTACAACAGAGGTCTGCAGAAGAGCATCTCTGAACACACAACATGTCGAACCTTGAAGCATATGGGCTACAGCAGCAGAAGACACACCGGTGCTACTCCTGTCAGCTAAGAACAGCAAACTGAGGCTATAATTCACACGGGCTCACATGAGGTCAGAATTTGGCGTAAACATTATGAAAGCATGGAAACATCCTGCCTTGTATCAACGGTTCAGGCTGCTGGAGGTGTAATGGTGTGGGGGATATTTTATTGGCACACTTTGGCCCCCTTAGTACCAGTTAGCCGTGTTTCCACTGTCAGGCCAAAAGCGAGCATGCTAGTGCGTGCCAGGGCCAGTTGTGTTTCTACTGTCACTTCCGAGGCTTGATCGGGCCTCATCAGGGCTTCCCCAGAGCCAACAGCCAGGGTTTTTGGCCCGCCGAATACCTTGGTCCAAAGCGGGCCAACTGGGGCTTGAGGAGTGGTCATGAACAAAGGCGGAGTTAACTTGAGTAAGGAGACAGTCAACACCGCTGTTCATTTTCCATCTTATATATCAAGCTACCAGCTGACTTCAACATTTATGACATTTTAATCAATTTTCAGCTCAAAACTCACTTTCAGACACCAGCGAGTGTTTAAAATAACTTCCTTGCGAATTCTGATCATCATATGACGCAGAAATATATTTATATGCGATGCTAAAGGCTACATATGCTACATATGCATAATTGTTTTGTGCTCGTGCGCTCCCTTTGTTGCTCTGACTGAAAGGGCAACAGTTTCACGAGTTCACACTTACATATAATCAGTTAGAGTAAAGGTTATGCGTATTTGGCAGAAGTGAGGAGATGTGGTGGAGGAGGAATGCTGGAAAACTGACGTGGGACAGAGGTAAGTCTGTTAAATATATACCTTCGTGTCACGCTAATTGAGTTGATTAAATGAACGTGCTCCTCCCGAACTTTGTTAATAAAACATCATATAGTGAGAAGGGAGAGATCACTCAAACCTCCTCAGATCGCACAATTGAATGAAAAATTAATAGAAATGCTTACTCTTTCTAAAGAAATGTGACGTAAACATATGATATTTTATCAATATTTTTCTAAATGTGTAAGCTTTTGGACTTAAAAGCCTTAATGGAGTTGTTTTGTGCATCACAAATAAATGGAAGCAGATGCAACTGAATAGGTATGTGTTCTCGTTTTATGTAAAATGGTAAATACCAGTTTGATTCAGCATGATTAATGTACACTCCTGGCATATTGATGCTGGAATCTTAAGTCTTTAAGTGAAGACCAAACGTTCGCTTCTGTCACACTCAACTTTTGTGAGAGAACACTAAAGCATTGAAAGACTTTTTTTCCTCGCATCTCATTATTTTTTCCATCACCATATCTCTGTAGGAGCTCAATAAAATTTTACTTATTTTTCTGGTCTTGTTGTACACGATTCATCAGTGTATGTTCAATTAAAAAAAAGAAGATACTCTTTATGATATTGAATTAAAATATTCAAAATATAATAAATTACTCCACCTCTGAAGCTAAATGTCAACATGTTTGACTGCAAACACCCACAAATCGTACAACTTTTTTCAACATTGAATATTGTTTTACATGAAAATCACATTCGAGTAAACATTGTGAATGTTTCTTAAGTGAAGCATTCTCTCAAGCGACACCATTTGCATACATTATAACCCAAAGAACTACCACCTGGTCTGCAAAGTTAACATTCCAGCTGTGATCTCCAAGGTGCCTCATCGTTCCCGGTTTTTCAGATGTGCAGGTCCTCCTGTGTCTTTGACAGACAGCGGGGGACAATATGCCAATCACGTACGGATCGAGACCAGCCCAAGCATGCATTAATTCCTACATTAAACACAGGCCCAGTCACACAGCTCTCATGCTGTTTGAAGCTCCCTCTTTGCTAGACCAGAGTTCTTGCGCTGCCCTTCTCTCCCATGATTCCCTGCTGCAGTGGTTCAAGCCTGGCCTGCCATCATCTGTCACTCAAACAGAGTCCAATGTGAAGCAGCCTCGTAACTCTCGGGGGACAAGAGCAAATGATAAGGCAGAACTTAAATAATGCACAATAAGAGCTAGTCTGAGCCAAAAATCTCCAGTGACATCAACACGAGAAAGCAGGCGTTTGTATTTGAGTGGTAAAGTCAGGGGGAAATTGTATATAAAAATACAAACAAAATATTATGATGCTTCACATAGAAGGTTAGAAAGCCTTAGGAAACATCACTTGAAAAAGTTTCTGACCTTTTATGTGATACATCATAATATTTTTATGTACAATGCTATTGTTTTTTGGCTGGGCTTTTGATATCACAGTAATTGTTTTATCTTTATTTTATTTATAAATAGTATACATAGATTGTTTTTGAAAGAAATTAATACTTTTATTCAGCAAGGATGCATTTAATCGATGAAAATAAATGCTGTTCTTTTGAACTTTCTACAACCCCAATTCCAGAAAAGTTGCGGCATTTTGTAAAATGCAATAAAAACCTAAATCTGTGATTTGTTAATTCTCTCGAATCTTTTTTTAACTGACAAAAGTACAAAGAAAAGATTTCTGATGTTTCCGCTGACCAACATAATTACATTTTGTAAATATAAACAAATCTTGATTTTGATGGCTGCAACACACTCCAAAAAAGTTGGAACAGAGGCAAAATAAAAGTGAAAAGATTATATAATATCCAAGTTAAACTGTTTTTTTTTTTTTTTAAACAGTCCACAATTAGCAGATGAATTGGTAATAGGTCAGGGTTTCATATTTGGGTGTAAAAAAGTATCTCAGTCTTTGCAAGAAATGATGGGTCATGGCTCACCACTTTGTGCCAAATGTCATGAGGGAATTGTCAAACAATTTAAAAAAAAAAAAAAAAAAAAAAAAAATCACATTTCTCAATGCAAGATTGCAAAGAATTTATGTCTTTCTCCATCTACCCAATGAATAATGATGATTGACGTGATAGCCAACCAATCATGAACCTAAGAATTATGACAGTCAAGAACGAAAGAAAGAAGAAACAAACAAACAAAATACATCACAGCCGTAACAATACATAATATTGTAAAAAGATTCAGGGAATCCAGAGAAATCTCAGTCTGTATAGGGCAAGGTATAGGACACCTCAGTTGAATGTGCATGACCATCATGCTGCGGTGTTAAAAATAGCCACATGTGCTCAGGAGTACTTTGGAAAACCTTTGTCACTTAATACAGTCTGACACTGCATCAAGAAATGCAACTCGAATCTCTGTTAGGCAAGGAGAAAGCTACACATCTGTTCAATGCAGAGATGCTGCTGAGTTCTCTGGGCCCGAGCTCATCTCAGATGGTCTAAAAGACAGTGGAAATGTGTGTTGTGGTGAGATGAGTTCATGTTTCAGCTTGTTTTTGGAAAAAACAGACATCGAGTTCTCAGTCCCAAAGACGAAAGGGACCATCCAGACTTTCATTAGCAAAAGAAAACATCTGTCGTGGTATGGCGTGCATCACTGCAAACGGCATGGGTGACTTGCATGGAGGTACCATTGACGTGGAGGCGTATATTTGGATTGTACAGAGACATAAACTGCATTTAAGATTATATCCTTTCTGGGAAGCAAGACAATGCCAGGCCTCATTCTGCACGTGTTACATCAGAGTGGTTTCTAGACACTCTACACCATACAGTGGATGTGCCTGACTGCCTGCCTGCAGTCCAGATCTGACTCTTATTGAAAATGTATGGCCCATCATGAAAAGGAGAATCAGACAACGACGACCACAGACTGTTGTGCAGATGTCTTGTATCAGGCGAGATTGGGTAAAAAATCCACTTGCAAAATTGGAAAAATTAGTTTCCTCAATTCCCAAATGATTAAAACTTGTAATTAAAAGGAAAGGTGACGTGACACAGTGGTAAACATGCCTCTGTGCCAACTTTTTTGGAGTGTGTTGCAGCCATCAAAATCAAAATTTGTTTATACAAAATACAATAAAATTGTTCAGTGAAAACATTGGAAATCTTTTCTTTGTACTTTTGTCAGTTAAATAAAGGAATAAACAAATCACAGATTATTGCATTTTACAAAACATCACAACTTTTCTGGAATTGGGGTTGTACAAAGAATCCTGAAAAAAATGTATCATGGTTTCAACAAAATTATTAATCAGCACAACTGTTTTCAACATTGATAATAATAAGAAATGTTTCTCGAGCAGAAAATCAGCATATTAGAATGATTTCTGATGGATCAGACTGGAATGATGATGCTGAAAATTCAATTATAGTACAATTTTTTTAAATTGTAATAATATTTCACAATATTACTGTTTTTACTGCATTTTTGATCAAATAAATGCAGCCTTGGCGAGCATAAAATTAAAATTTTACTGACTCCAAACTTTTGAATGATACACTGGGCAGATTACTTGCAAATTGTAGTTTGTTACGGATTACAAGTTACATGATGGAAATTGTAGTTAGTAATGTAATCTAGATTACACATTTTAGGTAATGTATTCTGACTACTTTTTGATTACTTTTGACCTAACTCATTTATCACTTAGATATGAATGGGATTATTGTGTACCATATTGATATATAAAAAAGAGAAAGAAAATATTTTCCATTCTTCGTTATAGTACATTACATGTACATTAAGCATTACATTATGCCAGGGTTTCCCAAACTGGGGTTAATGAAAGAACTGCAGGGGGAGTGTGAGTTGATAAAAAGCTATTAATTAAATCATAAAAGTGTCTAATTAAAATGAATAACTTATTTGAACATAAAAACACTAAATTGAACACTAAAAATATTTGTTTACCTGCATGACAATGTGACCATTATCCAACATCAAAGAACAGTGAACATGCAAATGTGTTGTTAAATTATTGCAAAATTAACTTAAAATCTCAGAGGTCTACAATAAAATATTTTAGCTCAAAGGGTTTGTCTGGCAAAAAACATTTTGGAATCCCTGCATTACATAATAAACATGAAAATAGCAATGACATTACACATTTAAAGTTTTCCAGGTTTGAAATATTTTTGTCCAGATCAATAATTAGTGAAGGTCAGTGTTTCACAGCTGTATATCAGCAGTGTTTAGTTACTTGCATAATATTCATCGCATACATGGTGTAATTGAGAGGTGCTTTTGTCCCCAAATTTAGAAACATCACAAATTTATTTACATGACATTTACATGGCCATTCTATATTGTGAATATAGTCAAAGCTAAACGATATGACACACAATAGAATTTTTTTAGAAAGGAAAATTTAAAAGATTTAAAAGAAGAATTAGAGAGAATCAGTAAATTATGAATCATTTACTGCCATTGTGTGAATAATATGTAATCATGTAATCCAGAAAAAAGTAACTGTAATCTAATTATGAGCATTTTAAAATGTAATGTAATCTAATTACAAGTACTAAATGTTTGGAATCTGATTACGTAATCCAGATTACTTGTCATCAGTTACTATCCAGTTACTATCAATTCATTTTTTAATCTTCAGTAACCTGAATGACTGGAAAAGTCATGGAAGAATCTTGGAAAATTGCTCTGACATTTAAATAAACTAATAGTTATATTGCAAAGCCATCCCACCCAGACCTAGTTTGTGGCTTTTTCCCCGGTGAGGCACTTCACTTTCCCGACTGGGCACAAGTGGCATTTCCGCAGCCAAATCGTCCTTTCACAATGTGAACAAGTCTGTGCAGTGTATAATTTAACCATCATGACCAACCCTGTCTCTTTTGTCCCCTGGGGAGGTGCTGGGGTGATAACCATCTCTGCCTCTGAGCAATTTACAGCCATCAGTTCCAGGAAGCACAACATTAGCCAGAAAATGATCTCCAATGGCTAGCCAATTCACAGGAACTAAATTGAAGATGCACCTCACACTTTGAATCACCGATAACCCCGCCGCTGGGCTTAAATAAAAAAACACTGTTTTTGGGGATTACTTAAGACTTGTTGAATTACATCAGCTGTTTATTTTCAAAAGGTTGAATAGAAAGAGAGAACGCAATTGAAACATCAAGCGCTCTATCAGTTAGAGGTCTGTTCGAGATCAGAGGTCAAATGAAAATATCAAATTACATCCCCAAATCCACATGTTATCAGAGTACTGGCACAAATGAGTTTACAAGCCGACTTTGAAGAGCACTGTGAAGACTTTTCTGTCGGGGATGGTGGTTCTTGTTAGATAGAATCTCCTGACAACTTTTTTTTTGTACTTGATCCTCTTTAAAAAGATGAGCAAAGAGAGATGGAGGATGACAGAGAATATCAGAACACTTGGACAGAACGTTTTCTCAGTCTAGAAGACGAGAATATTTTTGAGCTTTTTGTTTGCCAATAAGACCTAATTACAGTCGATGTCGGCTCTTTTAGGTCAACGCAAATGCTGATTATCAAATGCTTTTACCATATGACTGTCTTCTAAAGTACTGATATTCTCCTCTGCAGTTGCTTTCAAATCACCACTGCATCTTTCACATGTCAGAACTGACGGCATTTGCTGTCAATGACAAAACATTTTTTCCATGTTTGAGTGCTATAATCGGGTTTATAATGTTTTGGCAAGCCTTTCTCTGCAAGCATGTGAAAAAACGAACCGCTCAAATTTCACTCCAATAGTGATGCAGGAAGGGATCTTATTATAATATTACCACCCCTTAATCTGCACGTTTCCACCCACGGCACCGCCATTTTGTTTTCACAAGTGACAATGGCGTACCAGTTCTAAGGCCATGGCAAAAGTTCGAGCAAAGCATGCTAACTGTTCTGTTGTTAGCTGCACAGACGAGCACTGAACACTATTTAGAGTCTCGTTAGCTTGGATAGCCTGGCAAGCTCGATTGCTAAAAAAGGAGCGTTTCTGTCCGAGCGATATTTTGGAAAAAATATTACACCATTCACAGGATTTGATAGCAATCATAAACCTTAGCCTGGTGTGGCAAACAGGTACGCTATGTATAGTGGACATCCACATGGGTTTTCACAAAAGATTACCATAACGGCACATGCTAGTCGATGAGTTAAATCAACTCCACAGCAACTACATAAATGTATTCACTAACCATTCAGAAACGTCCAGTTTCATTCTAAAAGTTGTAACTTCTTCCTGAGTCTCTCCATCAGTGTCCCACTCCGGTTTGAACAATGTAAGGCTGAGCACCGTTACTCATCATTTTGGCTGCGTGAGATTCTCGAGCTTTGTTGTTGTTAAGCAACCGAAGTGCGAGTTGTTAAAGCTCCACCCTCTTTTGGGAAGGGGGCCGGGAGCAGCAGCTCATTTGCATTTAAAGGGACACAAAAAATGGCGTGTTTTTGCTCCTAACCCAAATAGGGGCAAATTTGACAAGCTATAATAAATGATCTGTGGGGTATTTTGAGCTGAAACTTCACAGGCACATTCTGGGGACACCAGAGACTTATATTACATCTTGTGAAAAGGGGTATAATAGGTCCCTTTTAAGAAACACAAAAACTTAATGATATTAAGTGATAAATGCTACCATATTTTATTATCAATTAATAATTTCAATCTGTTCCTCACATGAAGCTGTAATATGACAAAGCTTGTGTGTGATATATATATATATAATAAATGAAAAGACATTTATTTTAAAAGTAATTTTCTATAATTAAAATGTTTTTTTGTTTTTTTTGGCAATACAAAGTAAAAGTGGTACAAATGGGGGGAAAAAAAATGATGATAAAGTTTTTCAATAAAATTATAACCACGGCTAATGTTCACTTTCTTGCTTTGGACAATATCATCTGCTAAATGAATACTGTTAATGCATTTTTTTACAGCAAAAATACTAATATATAATCAGATTGCAAAAGTTGTTCAAGTTTCATAAAGTTTTACTAGTTTCAAAGAACAGTGTCACAAAAAAAGACAGAAGCAACATGGTTACACTCATGTTTCCTGTTCCACTTTCTCTCTCCCTCCTTTTCATTCTCCTGTTCTTTCTCTTTCCCAAATCCTGCTGTGGAATAATAACCACAACATAGAAAATGGTGAGGCAAAATCACTCAGAATAACTTTAAAATGCCAGAGGGCTTTTGGGAATATCAGTGCGCGCCGGGATAGAGTCAGAAGTCGATACAGTGACCTCAGCTGTCATTACTGCTGGGTCTGGTCAATCAGACATGGGGAAGCATCTTAAAGACAAGCCATATATAATTAATGACATACAGAATGCACACTGCATACAGTCACTCTCTCATGGCAGTCATTCCATTTGTTAGGTACTATTGATTTATATACTTGCAAAACAATAACACTTTTTGTGAATTATCAATTCATTTGAGAGGGTGAAAGTTGAGATTTAAACAAACCCCTAACCCTAAATATTAAATTTTTTGCAAAATACATTGTTTGTAAATGTGCAACCATGTGCAAAATTCATAAGTCAACACCATTGCTGAGTATTTTCTATTTAAAACTGCAGTGGAAAAAGACCCGCGGTTTGAAATCGCTGGTGTTTCTGACGTCACAAACTACCTTGTAACCAATCATGTCAATGTGCCGGCGGACTTTAGCATATCATTAACCATGACCGCTCTGAAGCAGAAGAGTCTCAAGAGAATATATTTTTCTGTTGATATAAAAAAAATCAGGGTAGATTTGGCAATATAGCGGTATATGATGTATATACCGTTGTTAAGATGAACTATATGCATTTCTCCACTGACGTTAAGGTGTTCAAAGCATTTCTAATGATACTGATTGTTAGAAGACCGCTGTCTGACTCGTGAACGGGAACATGGTTTGTGTAAAATTAGCAACACATTATTAGCTATTTGATGTAGTCAAGCAAAAGGCTAATAATATTAATTACCGTTATGGGTCTGGCGTTGTAAAAAACGATACCATTGTGGACTGAGTGGATCTCTTAAGCTTGTGCGAGTGAGTGGAGGCGGGGCTAATTAGCATATTCATATATCCGCGTATAATAAATGAGGCAAGGGTGTAGAGTTACATTCTAGCTTTTTTAAGGCATGAACAATTTTTTTTTCACAGGAAAAAATGTTTAAATGTGTAATTTTGGTGATCAAAGATGAGTTTTAAGGGATACAATTATTGACGGGGACTTTTAGAGGTATTCAGATGCATGTTACATAATTAATATAGTCATATTAATGTAACTAAATTTTTTATATAGTTACAGTTATATATACAATATTATATTATACTATATATATATATATATATATATATATATATATATATATATGTGTGTGTGTGTGTGTGTGTGTGTGTGTGTGTAACCCCTCTACCCAGCTCTGCGCGGGCCTCGAACCTGGGTCTCCAGTGTGGGAGTCGGACGCTCCAACGCTGCAACCTCTAGCGTCAGTCGCTAGAGCATCTCTTGAGATCAGAGGAGTAAGGTTTACTCGCACAGCGACTACTAGCTGGCCTCCGTTACACTCACCCCCCTAAACCTCACTTCCATCCAGGTCACAGCACCAATGTAACCCCTCACCCAGTTCCTACTCGCCCCGCTCTGCGCAGGCCTCGAACCTGGGTCTTCGGCATAGGAGTCGGACGCTCTAACGAGGAGGCTAAAGGCTGCAACCTCTAATGTCAGTCGCTAGAGCATCTCTTGAGATCAGAGGAGTAAGGTTTACTCGCACAGTAACTACTAGCTGGCCTCCGTTACACTCAGCCCCCTAAACCTCACTCTTATATGGGTCACGGCACCAATGTAACCCCTCTACCCAGGTCCTACTCACTCCGCAATATGTGCACAACGCGAGTGGCTCAACAGCCAATGGCGAGTTTTCCCAATTTATGCTGAATTTAACTAACATATTTTTAAACTCTGTTACATATATAATGTTTAAATGTTTGTTCAATTCTAATATACTAATATATTTTTTTTATTGTCATCTCACAAATGGATCTGCTTGTTTTCCTTTTTATAGCAGGACATTTTCTATGCTATAATTTCTATAATAAAATACATATGTGATATCTTATTAAATAATTAGCATCAAACAAACAATAAAATTCTTATTTTCAGTGAATAAAGATTACTTATTAAATGAAAAGATTGAAAAAACGATTGCACAACCACCAAATAGATGGCAATGTGCACTAAGTAGGTTATATAAATCACCATTAAACAAAAGAAGAAGAACGAAGTAGAATGGCACGCTTTTTCTTAGCGTCTGTTTCCATGGTCAATCATCGATTCATCGCTCTGTTGAGAATGTCTTGTGTGTTAACCAGGAACATACTCTAGGTTGGCTGAACTTACTCCCGGACGCGTTTTTGAAACCAGCATACCTCGAATAAGCAAGGTTTGGGTTAATCAACCGAGAGTTCAGGGTATATGTGACAGTAAGTTAACCTTGTTTTCTGGAATACCCCCTGCACTTGCATGCCCGATAGACATTTCAAAGATGGCCGCCGAGTGAAATGACTTGTTTTAAAGGGACTTTAGCCATATCTAGAGATCATAATATCCAACGTCAGAGACAACACCCTAGCAACTGCACAGCAACATGCTAACAACAACTCATGCCTTAGCAACCGCATTAGATACATAAATTATGGATTGTTTAATTTTTGCGGGTTTGCTTAATAGTTTGTATTTCACTGCTTTTATTCATTTTGCGGAATACTGAATCTGTTTTTGTGCAAGTTAGATTTGTAAATGCATGCACACATTTAGTCTAGAACTAACATCATGTTTACACAGTGCATAAAACACCTCTGCACCTTATTTCTCTCAACAGGAGCTGTCAGTCAATAAATGGGAAAACAAAGTAATTAACTCAGATATTTTGTTGTAAATTTAAAAGTATGCATTATTTGTTACTTGAAAAAAGTAATCTGATTACATAACTCACGTTACTTGTAATGCGTTACCCCCAACACTGTAATTTAGAAACTGCATGCAACAAGAAAAATACATAAAAAAAAAAAAAGTACAAATCTTCCAGGTTATTGTTACTATGAACACAGCGTAACTGGACAGTTTGATGTGTACTGTAACCTCCACAAACATTTTTCTGACCAACTAGAAACTTTCATTTTGTCCTTTTGCGCTTACTCAACTCATAGGAGGGCCTATAACTCAGGAAAGAGATCATTCGTCTTTCCCAGTGCACTACAATTTCTCTTTGACCATCAGCCTTCAAAGCAAACGAACACATCCACACATTATTCCTCTCTCTGGCCAGAGAGGAGCCTGTTGTGAGTGCGAGTCGGGCATGATTGAAGAGCTCCCCACAGAAAAGGCAATTTCACAATGCTGTCTCACAAGCTTACGAAGAATATTAATTCATCTTTTTCTTTTAGTCATACGGAAAGTCTTAACTCTAACAACGTTATTTCAGGTCTTACGTGAGTCTTGAAGAGGAAGATTTGTTTTTTTAAAGAGCCTATGAAAGAAGGTTCATGAATTACAGTGTAATTTTAATTACCTCATCTGTCGACATGATGCTGGTGAATTGCAGAGCTGGTGCAAACATATCCACATCGCTATGATCAGATACCGCTGTCATTTTTGTTGTGTGTTTATTTTGTTGACAGGAAAGCGTGCAGCACATATTTAAACATTCATCTAAATGTCGCTCTCAGCAACGTGGATGGCATAGGCGGAGGGTGAACCAACTCTAGGGTAAGGCTAGATGCGATTCCTCCATAAAAACACATAAGTCTATGTCATGAAATAAACATGAAAATCGGCTATCAGCAACCTACACATCCCAGCATAAACGCAAAAAAAAAAAAAAAAAAAAAACGTTATCTTCAAATTCTGAATGAATTAGGCCTAGAAAGCGTGCATAAAACCGCTTCCTTTAAGCTGTCACTCATGATTCATCGCGATCTCACAAAGTTCTGCTAATCGATTAAGCTGACTGTACAATGAATATCTTATTTGGCCTACATAATAACTATACTTTTTTGTTAAAAGTTAAATTATAACGAGAGGATTTGAGTGTGCAGATCTCAGCACTGGACCAAGAAATCATCAGATATGTTTGTGATTGGCTACATTGCTCAACGCTGCAAAAATACGTTGTAAATAGAAAAAACTGTTTATATTAGTTTCGACGCTCTCAAGAGCACAATCACCAAATCTGTTTATGATGAGACAGAGCATTAGCGAGAGTGCAGAATTCAATCAGAAATCCGAGTTCAGCTCGCACACTGAACAAAACTCCAGCGTTTCAGCGATGACTAATCTGAACACCTCTGATTGGCCATTGCAATTGTAAGCTCAACAGAATCATGCGTGATTGGTTATAGTGCGCAAAGCTGTAAAACGCGTAAAAAGTATAACGCAACATGAGCAGATGATCTATATTAAATGCCACAATTGACACTTTTCATTTCATTTTCATTTTTACTTTATTACTAGATTTAGTTTAAATGTGCAGCTGCATTTTTGGCCAAGCCCTAGCTAAGCCTTCCCCAGCCTTACACACGCTCCGCCTATGGTGGATGGCGTCTGGATGTTCGTTAACAGTTTATTGCTGCCTGCAAAGGTATTACCAATTTCTTTTTACTAATAAGCAAACAACGAAAAAGAATAGGTATATCGGGGCCGTGAATCACGTTCTGTCTCTTGTATGTTACTAGAGCACGAGCAGCAATAAGTTGCCGGCTGCAGTTCACTTAAAGGGATAGTTCACCCAAAAATGAAAATTTGATGTTTATCTGCTTACCCCCAGGGTAGATGTAGGTGACTTTGTTTCTTCAGTAGAACACAAATGATGATTTTTAACTCCAACCATTGCAGTCTGTCATTCGTATAATGCATGTCAATGGTAACAAAATCTATGAGAGTAAAAAAAAAAAAACATGCACAGACAAATCCAAATTAAACCCTGCGGCTCATGACGACACATTGATGTCCTAAGACATGAAACGATCGGTTTGTGTGAGAAACCGAACAGTATTTATATCATTTTTTATCTCTAATACACCACTATGTCCACCGGCATCCGGTACGTGAGGTGTGTACGCGCTCTGGCGTAGTTTATGCAAGCGCCGGAAGTGATCTCTCGCGCGTATACGCCACTCATTGTTTACACAGTGAACAAACATTGTAGGTACAATGGCTAATCAAAATGGTACTTACGTGCGCTTATCCGGATTGTTCGAACCGACTTAAAACTAAAAGATTACGTTCTGTGTATTAGAGGTAAAAAATGATATAAATACTGTTCGGTTTCTCACACAAACTGATCGTTTCGTGTCTTAGGACATCAATGTGTCGTCACGAGCCACAGGGTTTAATTTGGATTTGATAATGCATGTTTTTTTTACTCTCATAGATTTTGTTACCATTGACATGCATTATACGACTGACAGATGATTAAAAATCATCATTTGTGTTCTACTGAAGAAACAAAGTCACCTACATCTTGGATGCCCTGGGAGTAAGCAGATAAACATCAAATTTTCATTTTTGGGTGAACTATCCCTTTAACGGCCACTGGTGTCACTAATATAAAAGGTTTCTGAATTCTAGCCTCTTTAAATAAAAAGAACACAAAACGATCACTATTCTACTTGGGTCACAAAGTCATACTGGGTTATATTCACCCCAACCTTTTTTCATTGTCAAATTATTTGCATGCCAATTAAGCACATTTAAATGAGAATTCTGAATAACTGTAATGAATCTTTCTCATTAAAATAATGCATATATATATATATATATATATATATATATATATATATATATAAAATAAAGTACAAAAAGTGTGTGTAATATATATATATATATATATATATATATATATATACACACAATTAAACATAGGATTAATTTTCTTTGCATGCAATATAATTTCTTTTTCATAATTATTATTTTAGAGGTGACCCAGACATTTATTTATGAGAATCACATATTTGTTGTTTCATACAAAGCTCCTGTACAAATTGATTTGTCCTGAAATTAGAATTGGACTAACACTGGTCAATAAATACATACATGAAGTCGGACACTATACTAAATGCTGAAAGTCACAAGACCAGCGTGGTGTTTGGTACAGTGGTGGAGGTCAAAGAGACACGTGCAGTGTGTAAGAAACACGATTGAAAACTCATTAATGTGGACACTCTGAAGGACAAACAATGTAGCCATAATTGATTGTTTTGTCTACATTTCATTAACACAGCCAGGCAAAATAATAAAAAAGAGATTACATGATCTAAAGTGTATCAATTTTCCAGTTTTTAATCTACATGGAGGTGTGACACATTCATAATTCAGTGGTCCTTCTACCTGGAAAGTTAAAACACTTGAAAGTGGTTCAGACCTCAGAATTATTGATCACAGATGTCTGAGAGAGCTGGGTCACTCCTTACAGCGATGCTCCTACTATTACACCATCTTAAGTCTCAATTGCATGTCCTTGAACAAGGTTTGTCATGGTTTGTGTTTTTTTTTTTTTTTTCTCTCGTTTTTTCCTCCTTGCACAGCTCTTAAAAAATACACTGTACAATTTGTTTTTCAAAGTGGTAAATAAAACAGATTTTTGGAGTTTGTTTTACAAGAAAATACTATTTTAGCCTTTCTACTTGTTACTTGCTGTTTCTTTGTAATTATTTGTGAAATTTACTAGCAATTTCTGAGTGAAAACTTTTTTAACATAAAAAAAATCCTACACCTGTTTCGGTGTAATTCCCAAAAATGAAAATTCTGTCATCATTTACTCAGCCTCATGTATGAATTATTTTCTTCTGTGGAACACAAAGATATTTTTAAAAATGTCTGTTTTCTTTTCTCCATTCAATGGAAGTTTACAGGGTCCAATGTTTTTTTTTTTGTAAATAACATTTTTTATTTTAGGTGAACTATCCTTTAAAGGTGCAGTAAGCTATTTTGTTTTGAGAAACACTGTTGAAAGTGAATCGGACCGAGCACCACAACACTCTTGTAGCCAATCAGCAGAAGGGGGTGTGTCCACTCATGAAGGGGGAGGAGAGAGAGATCTGAAGAAAAACTGTAGAAAGAGAGATGGCTGAGAGACATTACAAAAGAGAAAAGGTCAGAGAAATATCACTTGAAAAAGAAAGGTTATGATCAGGTAAGAGCTTTATGACCTGTGTTAATATTAGAAAAGCTTTCCAGGGCTGGAGAGAACTCCATGTGTGAGTAACATTGATTTTGCTGTTTCACAGAACTAAGATATGCTATTGTTGTAATGTTATAGTAACAGGACAGTTTTGTCATTGTTTGTCTGTGCTGCTGGCGACTAACAACCAACTCTTGCTTGTATATACTCTCGTGTACTGTATGTTCATTTTCTGTTCTTCCTTGTTGTTCGTTCATCATCTTCACTTTATTTTTCACGAAGAATTATTTTGCTTCGTTTCAGATAAAGAAACATCCACTCTTGCATTGCGTGTTTGTGCATTTTGGGGGTGGAGTAATGAAGGGAGGGGTGTGTTTGTTTGGGTTGATTTCAAATAGCAACAGTGTTTCTCAGAAATCACTTACTGCACCTTTAATCCTTAACTATAGCATTTTTGGATGTTAAAATACTTGCTTCAATCCCAGTTTAATATACAAGAAACAAACTAGACAGCAAATCCCTAAAGAATGGGTCCATCGTTTGCTTGGGCCCCATGGACCCCGCAGGGATGAATCAGAACTGTAAGTGGCCAAAGGCAGTCATGTCTTGTTTGCTCTGTGAGCTCCATCTGGTGCACTGGCTGGTGACTGTGGTAAGCACTCAAGGACCTACCGCCTACTCAGAAAGATGCTCTATTCCAGCAAACTACTCGGAAAAGTATTGTTTCTCTGCCTCTTCGTCTTTCTCCACTAATTTCATAAGTGTTCTCAGGGAGGATTTTGTGCCATTGTTGCATTTGGCTGCTCACTGGGGTCCTGAAGGGATGATTCTTTGTAAAGCTGTTGCAGAACATTATGTACTGTGAAAAGTGCTGTAAAAATAAACTGAAATGAATAAACTTAAACTAGAAAGGTCTGCAGAGGTTACAACATCAAGATTTTCACCCAAATAGATGATCTGCTCTGATAGGGTCATGGACTGCAGGGAAAAATAATACTAAATGTGAATAATAAAATGCAACTGGTCATAAACTGTAACAGTGCATAGTTAGGAATGCAAATAGGACTTAAGAATCGCTCACACCAAGGATGATAACTAACGGCACAGAGAAAGCATGATTAAAATCATTCCTATGTTTGACGTTTTTGATTTGGCTATTGGAAACAAATCAGGGGAAACAGATTTGAGACACAAAACAAAAGAGCTAAAAAGAATTTCACTGGAATGAAGGTTTATGACTGGGCAAGCGCTTTAGGACACGCGTTAATATTAGAAAAGCTTTCCAGCTCTGGAGAGAGCTAAGCGGGAAGGCCTGAAAACAGATGCGGAGGCTGCTTTGATTCAGCTCCGAGTAACACTGGGTTTGAGTGTCATTGATTGTCTGGAGCTGCTGTGCTGTTGGCGACTAACAACAAACTCTTGTTTGTATTTACTCTTGTGTACTGTTCATTCATTTTTTGTGCTTCCTTGTCGTTTGTTCATCATCTGCGCTTTATTTTTCGTGAAGCATTTTGTTGCACGTCAGCTGTGATAAACAGACATCCACTCTCGCATTGCGTGTGTAACAGTGGCCAGATAGTGAGAGTTGGGCAGGTAAACCACTGCGCACTGAGTGTCATTGATAGTGCATTCGCCTCGCCTGCCAGCAGCGATCGGGCCGGGGTTCGAGACCGACTCGGAGCAGGATGGTGAGGTTTGGAGGGTGAGTTTTGGAGGTGGAGCAATGAAGAGAGGGGTGGGTTTGTTTGGGTTGATTTCAAGTATCAACAATGTCCAACAGTGTTTTTGAAAAACAACTTACCCCACCTTTAAAAAATTGTTTGTTTGTTTTTTTGGCCAAAGTAATAGTGTTACAACAAGGCAGAAATATCCTAAATCCCTATTACTTATTTCTGTATGAAATATCTCCACATTAAATATTTTATATAATAAATGCTAAGGTGTTTATCATAATGTGCTTTAGTCTGTGACAATAAAGCCAAAAACAAACTACAAGACCGAAGCTGTTGCTTGATTTTTTCCACCTACTGTATTTCATTTGTCTCACACTATTTTCTATTGCAATAGAATGCAATACAATCACAATGGCTGTTGCTCATTGTGATTGTGCCTCTTTCACTAGTTAGTTCACCTGGCATTGAATCAACTACTATGATTTACACATGCGAGCAAAAGTTAGAAGAGTTTCAGTGACCTGCCAATGCAGCTAGTGTTTGTTGTAAATTAAAACATCATAAGGTGAAATTTTTGCAGTTGGCGATTTGCTTTAAAGGATTATTTACCCAAAAATTCAGTGAAATGGCAATCAATTACTCACTATCCAAACCCATATGAAAGAAGAGATCTTCAACGGTAGGCTACTGGTTGCTAATTCCTTGCAGATACTGTACAGCAACTGAGGACCAAAGGTTTAATATTTTCTTTAAAAAAAGAACACAAAAATGTGCCATTTAGTTTATGTACAATATTCCAAGTTTTCATATGACAGTGACAGCTTTGTGTGACAAACAGACCAATATTTAAGTTGCTCTACACTGAAAGTCTTGACACCCGCCTTAGCAAACGTCAAAATTTCTCCTTTAGAGTTACACAGAAGAAAAAAGTCCTGGCATTTGGGAATGACATGAGGGTGAAGAGATGACAGAAATTTCATTTTTTGAGTGAACTATTACTTTAAGGATGGAGTTATGAGTGTCTGGCTCAATATAAGTATTTAGCTATATGCCTCAGGCTTGACGCCATTTCAGATTGACTCAAATGCCTTTTTGCTGCTTGAATAAACTTTATGTGCAACAGCATGAGAAGAATGACAAAACACTTCCCCTGATAAGGAGGTCAATAACTCATGAAGAACATCTGTCGTCACTAACATTGGAAAATTGATCTTTTGCAATACAATTCTGAAATACCTTAACTCATTATCCAGGTGTTTGTTGATATGAGGAGACGGCGCATTATGATCTACATGGAGTGCTCAGACAGTCTGTGTTGTCACAGGTTTAGCTAAAAGAAAAGCTTTCAACACAAAAACAGACACAACATTTGTGACCTCAGGAGAAATGAGTGCAAAAGAAATTTATTCATGTTAATGAACGCTCTCAGTCTGATGTGTGATGTCTCCGGATAGGATATGACTCACCCACTCCGAACGAGGCACTCTAGTTCTCTCACCTGACAGCCATTTTAAAGCACTCAGCCTGGATTTAGACAGGAACTGATGTAGTTGTCTGCATTCTTCCTGACAGTATGTAAATTTTGAAACACAAGTGCTGATACTGGTGATGCTGTTTCTCTTACACAAATAAGGAATTTAACTTTATCACATTTTATATTCATTTGCATTTCTTAGCATGTGTGAAAAGGTGGAATATTTGGATGTTACAGAATTCCATGCCATGAACCTTTAAACTCTTGGAAAATCCAGTAACTAGTTTATCCTTGCTCCCGAGAACATGTAAACATGAATTTAGTTTCCAGTGAACTGATAAAACCTTTGCACTTGTGACTCCTGAGAGTTGCATAAAGCCACCAAACACTGTCGACTTATGAAAGCTCTTGTCACTTTTGCATGCTATATATAGGGTTATGCACAAAATAAGAATTCTGTTCATTTCTTCATACACTCTCACTGATCCATCTCTACATTTAATTATATATTTTGTATATATGACTACTTATCAGTATTGTATATAAATATTGTATCAATCATGAGTGTGTGTGTGTGTGTAGATAGATAGATAGATAGATAGATAGAGATATATGGGGTTATTAAGATTTTCTTAAAGAAATTATTAGTTTTATTTAGCAAGAACACATTCAACTGATCAAAAGTGACAGACAATAATGTTACAAAAGATTTCTATTTCAAATAAATGCTATTCTATTGAACTTTCTATTCTTAAAAGAACAGAATTCTGAAAAAATTATCTCAGTTCCGAAAAATAAATAAATAAATAAATAAATAAATAAATAAATAAATAAATAAATAAATAAATAAATAAATATTAAGCTGCACAATCGTTTTCAACATTTGAAAATTCAGCTTTGCCATCACAGGAATAAATTACAATTTAAATTTAATAGAAAATAGAAAACAGTTATTGTGAAATATTATTATAATTTTGAATATTACTATTTTACTGAATTTTGATTAAATAAATACAGTGGTAACACTTTACAATAAGGTCTCATTTGTTAACATTAGTTAATGTGAGCTAATAATGAAAAATACTTTATTAAATAAATTTCAACATTTACTAATACACTATTAAAATCAAAAGTTGTATTTGTTAATATTATTTAATGTACCTGAGCTAACATTAACAGTGATTAACATTAACATTAAGATTAACAGAGATGAATAAATACTGGAACATATGTATTGCTCTTTGTTAGTTAATGTATTAAATCAATAAATTCACCCAAAAATGACAGTTGACGGTAGCCATTGACATCCATAGTAGGAAAAAAAAAAATACTATGGAAATAAATGGGGATCATCAACTTAGGGCCGGACGATTAATCAAAAAGTAATCGAAAACGAAATTCAGAACCTCTAACCGACGTAATTTTCCCACATCGGTTATTTAAGTTTTTTTTATCCTGTTAATACTTTGCTACTACCGCGTGTGCAGTCATGTGACTCCGCCCCGTCCAGTCAGCGGCATGGAAGCAACATGGAGGTGAACTCAAACGCAGAGTCAACATACACAGACTATTTACAAATAGTTGGAAACATTTGGGATATTGTAAGTACTCAAGTGAACAAAATATATAACACTGGCCTAGTGGTTTTTGAAAATTTTACTGCAAAAATATTACATATTGCACCTTTAATCGAGATTTTGATTTTAGGTCATATCGTCCAGCCCTACATCAACTGTTTGGTTATCAACATTCTTCGAAACATCTTTTTAGTTCAACAGAATGAAGAAACTCATACAGGTTTGGAACAACATAAGGGTGAGTAAATCATGATAGAATTTTCATTTTGGGGTGAACTATCCCTTTAACTAACATTAACTAATGGACCTTATTGTAAAGTGTTACCAATCCAGCCTTTCTGAGTATAAGAGATTTCTTTGAAAAATATTTTTAAAATCTTACCGACCCCAAACTTTTGATATGATATGCTTTTTTGCTTCAAATCACAGTTTGCAATGTTGTGATTCATCTCACAGCTGGCTGTTTTTGGTTCATGATTTAGAATTCTTTACTGATGAAATGTATAAATTCTCTAAGAAGAAAATAAACGGGAAAAATACTTCCAGAACTGAGGCCTCTAAAAAAAGTGGGCCATCACTGTGGGTGGCTGTATATGCGTCACACAGAGACTAAATGCAGTAAAACCTCAGAAATTGTTGTTTATCTACACTGTTGTTTTTATGATATAAGATGAATTTGTTCCACTAAACAACCAAATGAAAGGGCAGAAGAGCTCTATGAACAGCCCATGAAAACAAACTGGTTACATAAAAACTACTAATTCAGGACAAGGGTTTATGCAAATATTCATCATCAAGTAGGGCTGCACGATTAATCAAATAAATAACTGAAAATATTGATTACAGTATTCAATTTGGGTCCATTTTCTATGTACAATTTGATTAATCTAAATTAATAACCACATTTACATCATTAAGGAAAATAAATCAACAAATAAACGTGCAGTAGTCATATCTCATTTTCGATATACACTTCCTAAATCAGACATGAAGGTTAAGCGACCTTGGAGACATCACCCAGTATTTTAAATAAATATTCCTTGTGGGCTGACACTGCAATGGCAGATACAAGGAACTGTTAATGCATTCTTCATTAAACTTTTAGCTGTTTATTTTTAAAGCACTTTCACCCTACTGGAAACAGCTATGACTTCCTGTGTTTTGTTTGTCCAAAGTGTGGCCTACTTTTTTGTTTCAAAATCCTTCTGATGCTGTTTTGACAAAAACAAGGAGCTATAGAAAAGTTATTCAGACTGCAGAAAACCAGTGTTGCTGTTGGCAACTAAAACTATTATAAATGTTTCGTTAATTGATATAAAGCTGCACAAATATATATCAAAATACATGAAAAACTTAAACAACTTATGGGCTTTTACACGACACCGCTTTCAACTAAAAGCTGAAAACTTCTTATGCGTTTTGGTCGTTCATTTACAAGAGTGTTTTGGGGGCCTTTTGAAAAGGGGTTTCATAGTGCAAGTTTATGAAAATGATAACATTATCGTCCCCGTGTAAACTACAAAAAAGTTGACGTCATGCACATGCGTGTTACATGTTCAGTCTATAGGCGCGTAGTGTTTCTTTACTAAGTGACATCGCCAACTACTGGCCTGGCAGCATAACACAGCGTTTTTAGTCGTTTTTCACAGATCTGTGTGAATGCGGGTCGTTTTGACAATGTTGTCATCTGTACGCGAAAAACGCAAAGGAAAAACTTTTCAGTTTTTAGTACATCGTTGCTGTGTAAACGTACTCTTAAGCTAAAATTAGAAATTTCCTTGGCAGCTAACTGAAATAAAATAATTTTAGGTTGAATTAGCCTACTAAAATTACTAAACTAAAAATTAAATACAAATAAATAAATATAATGATAATTATATTAAGATAAATATAAAAGGATATTGGCCAGAAATTCTCTTCAATGTACACTGTAAAAAGTAATATGCTATATCTACTCCATAAAATTTTGGCAACAGATTACAAGCAATATTATTAATTCAATTCAACAAATAGAATTGAGTTAGAATTAATCAAATTTATTCCTTAAATGTCAAACAAAACAAGTAACATTTAAGTAAAATTTAAACAAAAATATCTGAATAACAGACAGACGTCAAAGATGAATTAAGAACTCTTTATTTGTTATTGCCAACATTGAAGACACCTGATGATAACAAGTAGAATCAATGAAGGAAAGAGAAACACATGAATTAACAGAGGTTTAGATGTTGATTTTATTGAAAATGTTTGGTCACCATTATGGTGATCGGTGTTTCATTTAGTTGGGCAGTTTTACTCAAATTTGCTTTTTATGTCAGTTTGTGGTTTTTGTAATGTTTGCTAATTTTACCCATTTTAAATGGTTGATTTGTAAGGAATTAATTTGATTAATTCTAACCAAATTCTTATATGTTGAATTTAATTATTAATATTGCTTGTAATCTGTTGGCACAATTTTATTGAGTAGAGAGAGCATATTACTTTTTACAGTGTAGTCCACATCAACTTCCTGTTTAAATAGGAAATTCCTTAACACAGGGTTTTTAAACACTAAATTTGTGTTTAAGAGATTATTCTAAAAGAACTCCGCTCACAACAGAATTATTATGAAAGAAAAAGGAGTTCAAAGACTCACAGTAGGAACACAATTATAGTCACAGCTGGCCAATCTGACATTAAGAGAGATGGTCAGGCGGTGTTCTTCTTGAAGCTCATTTCATCAATCTACCCTACAAAGTGTTCTCTCAATTATCGATCACCATCCTTTTCATTTGCATTTCTCTTTAAGTAAACTGTTTAAAAGTTCTCCAAAAGCCAATAACTGCTCGCAGAAAACATGAAAAACTGGTGTTTCTAATTCAGCCCAATTTGTCTTATTGAGTCAAGCTGTGGGAACAATTTGAATTATTAATCAGGGTTAAATGGGTTCTTGTGGTCTGTCTGTTTCTGGATTCATGAGCAGATTTCTTTGTAAAGTTTAACAGAATAATTTAACCAAAAGATAAAAATTTAATTTACTCACATGCATTGTTCTAAACCAGTACGAGTCTTGCCGAAGTTTTGCAGTAGCTTTGTGTGGTGAACAGACCCAGATTTCATTGGATTAGTATCTATCTGGTACAAAAACTATAATCAAACTCAGTACATAATTGAATCAAAACATCATAAACATTTATTTCACTGCAAAAAAGTGATGTGATGACTTAAATTAGTTGGAAAATCAGTTTGTACTTGGAGAAAACAGAGTGCAACAGTGCCCGACCACTTTTTCAGTATAGTGCTGGTTCTGGAAGTATTTTTTCCATTTATTTTTCCCATAGGGATTTCAAAAAAGTCTTTGTTAAAGCGTTATAAGCCATGAACCAAGTCAACCAGCTGCGAGGTGAATCATACATTACAAATATTGATTTGAAGCAAAAAAGTATTTGAAAATCTGACAAAAATAAAAAGGTACAAGGCTGTTAATGGCTTTAGTGAGGGAAAGAACTACAGTCCCATGAAGCACTGCGAACAGCATAATCGAATTAAAAATGATGGAGAAATATAAAACTACTAATTTAAAAATGTTGATTTTATGTATGTATATATATATATATATATATATATATATATATATATATATATATATATATATATATATATATATATATATATACACACACACACACACACATACACACATATATAACATATATAACAATATACGTTAAGTTTATTGCAAAATACACATATATATACAGTAGTCAACATTTGAAGTGGATCAAAAAAGTTCATCAAAGTCCTAAGAACTAAGTTGTCCTAAGAAGAAGGTTTTAGGACAACTTTGATGAAAGGTTTTGATCCACTTCAAATGCTGACTACTGTATTTAAATATTTTGAGAGTGTTGGGAGACCGACTCAATTACGTCATTCACAGTGCTTAATGGGAGTGGGAGGAGCTAAAGATATATTTTGGCGCATTTTGCTCGTTTCGGCTCTCTGACTGAATTTTCTGTACAGCATCATGGGTAGTGTAGTTTGTCACCACAATTTCCACTTTTAAAGGGTTAGTTCACCCAAAAATGAAAATTACCCCATGATTTACTTAATTTACAATTGATGAACGTGGAAGCACAGAGGAGAGAGCAAAACAAAACACCAGTCACGAATTAGAGAATTTTTAAAGAGAAATGTCAGAGGACTTCGATATAAGAGAAGAGGAGCTTGAGTTTGTTGCCCAGCTCTATTTGTTTGAAAAGCGAGAGGCGTAAAAGCTTACGCTACTCCTACATCACGTCAGGGGCGTAAATACGTGTGTACGGCCATCTGCCGGAAGCTAGTTATTTTAGTTTTTAAAGTTTTAAATATGTATATTTTTCTTACACAAATGTATCACTTCGCTTCAGAAGGCCTTTATTAACCCCCAGGGCCAAGTGGATATCTTTTATGATGGATGGTTGCACTTTTTTGGGCTTCAAAATCTCATCCTCTATTCACTGCCATTATAAAGCTTGGAAGAGCCAGGACATTATTTAATATAACTCCGACTGTATTCATCTAAAAGACGAAAGTCGTATACACCTTGGATGGCTTGAGGGTGAGTAAATCATGGGGTAATTTTCATTTTTGGGTGAACTAACCCTTTAAATACAATTATTTTAAAACCAAGTTGAAATAATGCGGGCTGCAACAGAAGCAAATACTATCAATTAACAACCTCGCAGCTCACGGTAAGGCTGTCTTTAAAGGTTTATGAGTTATCATTAAAAATCAGCTCGTTATGCTACTTGATATTGCAAACTGGTATTTCTTACCATATTATTTTAAAGTATTGTCTGAATTATAAACACTCTGGTTTGTAGCACAAACAGTTTTACAGTTTACTGCACTTTGATATTCTTCTTGTTATTTCCCTATAGCGGCTAATAAATCTTGCACATTCACAGAAAACACCTTACTTCCACGTTGAAAAATAAGGTGGATAGGTTGTGGAAACGCAATGCCATTTTGTTGATGCTACTGAAAAATGTTTTAATTATAGTGCCACTGCTTTTACACATTTCCCTTACACATTGTGCAATTATGAACAAGACATGTTGCCATTATTTCCTGCTAAACCCTGGTTAAATACAAGCCACATTTGGCAGTTCATTTGAAAATGTGACCTAAAACTCAACCACTCTGTTTGGTATTCTGCACAGGCACATGGCACAGAGCTCAAACATTTTTTTGTCCAGCTGAATGACAGTGCTGCTATACGGTGGACACTTGGAGTGTATCATAGATGTCCAGGAATAGCTCAGGAGAACGACACCATTAAAACCGAGCAGGGGTGGAAGATGCCAAATGACAGGTGTGCAAAGATGGAGAGCAAGAAATCTAAGCCACCTCTCCAACCTGAGCTGCAGGTGGCTTACACATTTGACAACAGCCCCATAGTACAAATGTCTAGGATCCAGGAAAAAGGAGAATTGTAAGGGAGCGCACAGACGTCAGTTTTGTTTTAAACATTGGGCCGCCCTTGACAGAAAGACAAGAGGACTGTAGTGATGATAAAAGGGGACAGAAAACAATCAATTTATGTTTAACATGTAGACGCGCGTCAAGGAGTGATGTGTTTCACCCCGCTGGCTTTGCTGACAGCTCAGCCGGTGTGTTTCTGCATGAGCGGGATGTTCCAGGGGGCTTTTTTCAGTAAGTCAAGAGCAAAGAGTTACACATGTGTGATTATATATTGTGAAAACTTGATTTTGAGTTTTGCTTGGCTGTTTAAACTCACCAACACATCGCTAATAGCAGGGTGTTGCTATTTGGTTAGCGCATTGCTATAGAGTGCAACAGTTGGGTTCCGGAAGTAAAAATTCCATTCATTTTCTTCATAGGTAAACTGATTTTTAATGGTAACTTATAAACCTTTAAAGACAGGCCTACTGTGAGCTACGAGGTTGTTAATCCATTGTATTTTAAGCCGACACATTATTTCAGCTTATTTTTTAAAACAATCATGTTTAACAGCGGAATTCCTAGTGAAAAACTACACTACCCATGATGCTGTACAGCAAATTACACCAATCAGAGAGTCAGAAAAAAGCAACACCTGCCGAAAGATCTCGTTAACTCCACCCACTCCCATGAAGCACTGCAAATAATGTAATTGAGTCGATCTATATATAAAATCAACATTTGTAAATGAGTACTTTTACGCTTTTAATTCAATTATGCTGTTCACAATGCTTCATGGGATTGTAGTTCTTTCCCTCACTAAAACCGTTAAGTATTCAGTCTTGTACCCTTGTCTTTTTGTCTGGTTTTCAACTTTTTTGCTTCAAATCAAAGTTTGTAATGTTGTGATTCACCTCGTAGCTGGTTGACTTGGTTCATGCTTATAACTCTTTAATGAAGACTTTTTTTTAAAATCCAAATGAATGGAAAAATACTTCTGGAACCAGCGCTGCTGAAAAAGGGGGGAGGAACTGTTGAACTCTATGTGGCTCCTCCGTTGATATCGTGTTCTAGGTGGTCGCTAGGCAGTTGCTGTAGAGTTCTGAATGGATTCTAAGCATTCTGGCTAGTTGCTAGGCAGTGGCTAAAGTGTTCTGTGTGGTTACCAGAGAATTGTTAGGATGTTTCTATGATATTCTGTGTTCTAGGTGATTGCCAAGCTTTGTCTGGTGATCTGGATGTTTGCATTGGTGATGCTAGGCTGTTAATATGGTATTTTGCTGTCAGGTCACTGGCAATTGCTTAGATAAAAGAATGGCACATCTCCTCACAAATCTTGTTTGTATAATAAACAGGCTGGACATAAATGTTGATACTTCGGGCTAGAGTTTCAATCAAATAACTAAAGCAAAAAATAAGCAATAGTAATGGTGATGCTTGCATTAGCACAAACCACTAATTAATAAGCACACCATGTCAACAAATGATTATGCGTTTGATTATTTTATTTCGTTGGAGTAGGTCAGGATTAAAATATTTTGCTGTGAGTGTTTGGATGTGTAATAGATTAACATTGTTCAAAGCAGTTAATTAAGGTGTTCTACTTTCCCATATTCCAATTCATTATGGAACTGAACAGGGAACAGAAATCAGTAAACAAAACCTGCGGAGGTATAGAGGTTCAACATGGAGTTAGGTTTTGTCCTATTCTTCAATTAGCCCCTTTCACACAGTAATCCCAGTAAATTACCGTAAATTGACCAGAATGTCTTTACCAGTAAATACACAAATATGCTGTTCACACAAGCAACAGCGTTCTGGCTTTTTACCGTTAAGTGACCATTCACACATCAGCACCAAAATACCAGTAAATTATGTGATGTCAGTCATGGGAAATGAACTTTAAACAATATCTTTAAATAATAGTATCCAACTGCAAAGCCGCAGCGCTGATGAATGCTGACGACACATTGAAAAAGCTGCAAGATGCGGTGCAATGGTCAAAGATGTCCATCTAGCGTATATTTACATAGAAAAACTATTAAAAAGCAGAGGAGCTTACTGTAAACAGTGCACAGTAATCGCATCATCTCCATAAAAACTTCCGAAATATTAAATATGCTGCCTTCAGAGGATGCATTTCAAGGTAGGAAGGCATCAAGGCATGTCAAAAATCCAATGTTAGCTTCACTTCCTGTCTCCTCATCTGATCGATTTTTTTAAGGCAGCATAGATTCACTGCCTTTGATATCCCACAATCCTGCGTGTTCCATTCTGTGACAGCTATGCTAAAAAATAAAGATGGCGTCTGAAAGTTGTGGTTGGTGGTCAGTTTGTGTAAATGTATGTTTTTGACCAACATTTTCCACTTTTGGTGTCTAGCGAGAAATGTCTACTTTAGTAATTAAATATTTGCTATAGTTTTCACCGAAGCTCACTCTATTTTGCTGTAGATCATTAAACCGTTATGCTGCCTCAGAAGTCTGTCCAAAATCAGTTTTGTGAGGTACCTTCATGCGTAAATGCTGCTTGCAAACTCATTGCCTGATAGGGCAGCAAGACTACAAGTCAGCTGCCTAAGTTTTCAGACGCAGCCCTCATGATTGGCCCAAAGCAGCCTTCTTGCATCAGCACATTCGGACCTTGTACATGCACATACCAGTAATCTTCATTCTTTGTTCACACACAGCATCATACCGGTAATTTACTGGTAAGTGGTAATATTACAACTTTTCATACTGATAAACTGCCAGAACCAATTTACCGGTATTTTTGAAAAAGTCCTGTTCACACATGATCTCTTAAAGGTAATTTACTGTTCATTTACCATTAAAGACTCTATATTTGAAAGGGGCCACAATGCACAACACAATTCCTGGATGGATAACTCTTCACTGGAATATCGGTCTTTGATGCACATTTCCTCTTGCGCCAAGCGCCAACGCTGAATGTGAGATGACAGTTAAATCCAATGATCAAAACACAGTTTGTTCACACTGCTTCACCACCTGCAATTACGATACAGAGGAAAAATCTATGGAGTCAATGACAAATTTTTGGTGAAGCAGTGTGAACAAACTGTGTTTTGAGCATTGGATTTAACTGTATATAGGATAATTAGAATCTTTCTTCCTTTCTCTTCTGCTCTTTATAGTCATGCCTAACCATAATCTTGTCTCATTATATCCCTGGGGGAATTTGGTATGATGAACATTTGGTTTCACATTAAATAGCAGTTTTCTCATTGTTTCACTTTTTTTTTTTTTTTAACGATTCACGGTGATCACATCCTTCCAGCTTCAAATGTACAAGAAACACTATAAATTTTGATCTGTTTTTGATCTTAGCTGTAGGGAGTTTCTATAAAATGACCAATAGAGTGCTGCAGGAATGAGTTCTAAAACATAGAAAGGAGTTAGTATTTTTGCACTTTCTGTTACATTGCCTGAATGTCAGTGGTTGTTTTTTTAATGGGTTTTTGGTTAAAGGCCTGAAGTAAGGGTTGTGGTGAACACAAGCTCAAGATATTTTCATGTTTTATTCTATGACATAAAATATATAAGTAATACCCCACTCCTGATTTTTTTAAGCTTTTACATGTCTTGAAAAAGTGGCTGAATTTCACTTTTTTAACTTTAGTTAATGTGTAATGTTGCTGCTTGAGTATAAACAGTATCTGCAAAGTTACAGCGCTGAAAGTTCAATGCAAATGGAGATATTGTCTTTTAAAGTTATGGCAGTTTAATGCCTACAATTATGACCGGTTTGGACTACAACGAGTTTCAGAAGCTGCTGTTTATGGGCCTCAACCTGTAAGTATGTTTTATTGTTTGTACATGTCTTTTAAATGTATAGTTCTGTTGCTATTTTTTGGTTGCAACAAGGACGTAAACAAAGACCAACACGGTTTGTCTTTGCTAGCCAGTTAGCTAAATTCTATTGCATACTTCTCCAACAAACGCCAACAAACTTCTATGTTCATAGACAAACAGTTGTTCATGCTATAAATTAAACGATACCTTTACAAAAATGCTACTACTCAGTCATGTATTCGGCTACAGTAAAGCTTTAATCAGGCTAAAACCGTATATTGAAAGCTAACATAAACAGCAGTGACATTTACAAGTGACAGCATATCTTAACACTTTGACACAAATACAAACAGAAATACTTACCATTCAGAAACGTCCTTTAAAAGCCGTGCTTTCAGAGGTTCAGTTTGACCCTCTTCATCATTACTGCTATCTGGGTTTTATTTGGGCTCAAACTGATATGGAAATATTGATGCTATTATTTACATTTCCACTGAAAGCTTGCAACTATTGCCCATAATGGTAAGGGGCATAGCGTTTCCGTACAACATGCGCTAAATGCTTCAGCGAATCACAATACACTGGACCAGCTAACCAATCTGAGCATATTGCGTATTACAGAGGGAGTGGTATCATAGAATCAGGAAGTCAAACCAGCCGTTCAAATGACAATAGAGACAGCGGTGTAGAATAAAGGTAAAATATATGAAAAATACGGCTTTTTTTTTAAAAAAAACAAAGCATTAAGACATGTTAAACTGTGCCCCATAAACACAATCAAGCCTAGGAAAAAAAATAGTGAACCACCCCTTTAAACTTCAATAAGCCAAAAAGATACAAAATGTATCTACTCACTAGTCCGCTTTGAAAGCCTTGTTGTGTCTATATGTGCACACTTGCAAACTATTCTAACCTAAGCTTTCCAACTTGTAGATTGTAAATAGATTGAAAGAGTTGTTGGAAACTTAGTGGTAGCCAGGCAGACTGACGGCAGAAGTCTGGACTCTATCGCAACTCTATCATTGGCCGAGGACCTCCCAAGAGGACGTCTGACCAAAATGTAAAGCAACCAATCACACACTGTAAACCCTAATGCCTAATCAAAATACTTAATTGTTTTGAGTAGGATAAACTTAAATTTAACAAATTAGCTCATTTAAATTAACTGTTATGAGAATTTAGAACTTTTTCTTTTGAGTTCACAGAACTGATATATTTTAAGTAAACTGAACTTTTATTGTTTTGAGTTGTATGAACTCATTTCTTTTAATTTAGACTAACTTAAGTTTAACTGAAACTGGGCTGGGATTTCTATTTCCCAGCATGCTTTGCTCATGGCACTCAAAAGGGAGAGTAAATGCTAAAATTAAGTGTTATATAATGTTTTTTGTGCAAATGGATAAGGGAGATTTAGTAGTGATTAATGTTGTGTTATGCTAATTTAGAAGAGTTTCTGTTAATGTGGGTTTTTAGAGAGTTACCATCATGGTGACAAGTGACGGATGCGGCTTGGTTTGAGAGCAGGTAAGTTACATGTTTCAAGTTGCTGTACTCATTCAGTAAGTGCTATACCATGCTATTGTTAACATGTTAGCAAATTATTAATTCAAGAACATTGTACAAATTTGCTGCAACAATGGAGCCGCGATCTTCACATACTTTTGAAAATCCAGCGTTTATTTGATCCTGATAAGCGCTCATAGCATCACAGTGACTTTGTTTCCAGGTGGACCATTAAAGAACGCAATACACACGTCTCCTGGAAATCCTGTAGAATTCAACCATTCAAATGATGACTTTGAAACTTCCGTGTTTCCCATTTTGTGTGCCATATGCATCAGATGTTCCATGGGCATAACGTCTGAGGCTGAGACTATAGTGGTAGTGACATCGAAATCATGTGACCGTGGTGTAGTTTGTTTACAGCTTTAGCCCTTTTCTCTGGTGATTGCATTTAGGCTTCAAAATTCATAAAAGTTGTGTACATTTGTAAAGATTATCCTGATGAACAAAGCATTTGTTTGACACAGAGCTTATTTTCTGTAATAATCCAAAAAGTCAATGGAAAATCCTATTGGCTTTTTGTCGATGGAACCAGGGTGATGCTAACTTCCAGCTTGGCCTACAAAAAAACTAATCATCCCTGCAGTGCTCTCTTCATATGATTTTTTTTTTTTTTTTTAAATATATGCATTGAATATATGGCCACTGTTTTGTATGGAATTCTTCTTTTGTGTTCACTGGAAATAATAACATCATATGGGTTTGAAACGCCCCTTTAAGAATCACAACAGGTTGAAGCCAGACAGAAGAACTGGGAACAAACTCAGCGTCTCATTCCAAGTGGACAATGCTGTTCTTACGGGTGCACAATCTCCAGGATTTCAGATGAGAATGTATCCGAGATCCTTCCAAACCACTTTGTTTCCTTTGAGAAGCATTCTCTCTTTCTCTCTGCTGCAGTCTCTAGGGATTCACATCATCTAACAACAAAGAGAGCCCCAATTCTGTGCCACTGTACTCTGCTTTGTGTGTATGCATCAACGGGAAAAAAAAGATTCAGAATAAAGCCCGTTTAAAGATACTAGCAATACTGAACACTAGTATTGAATATAAACTTCAAAAGTGAATAATGATACAAGAGCCTATTTTAATGTACTTTATCTCAATTCTGGCATACAGAAATGTTGTACTGTTTACAAAGGATGTCATATCTAAATAGAAAGAATGTGTTTGCGGGTGTCTTTTTTTGTCTGCCATGCACACTAAAGGGCAGCTATAGACACAAAAGACCACATCTAGACCTTGAATGAGGGTGTGATGTGCCTTTATGCAAGCATATCTATGATTAATCATTGTTCCTCCCTCCTGCATGGAACGATAGGAACTCCCACAGTGTTTTGGGTTCAATACAAGCTTTACTGACAACATCAGTGACATACTGTCGATTACCACAGAAAATAATAGCAGTTCATTCACAGTTTATCCACAGCAATAGCAAACCACAACAAGCAGACAATCCATCAATTCCCAATTAATAAAATCAAGTCCCATTTTTCATTTTTCTATTTAAGAAGCCGTTTCACTTGGACATACACCCCAATAGGGAAGAAAAAACTATCACAACTTCTGTTTCATGCCAATTTAAACAATCCAAAATTATTTTCTGTGTTAATTGACAGCATGTAACTTGACTTCCCTGACTTCAAATTTTTTTTTTTTTTTTTTTTGCATCTGTTTGCTATAACAGCAAAGGTTAGAGATGATAAATGTTGATCATAGAATAGTATTTTTTAACATCCAAGACATATGAGACATCCAAAGAGTGGTTCAAAGAGAGAGGACTTTAATGTCTAAGATGTTCAAAGAGGGATGACTCATATGTTTAAAACCTTCAAAGAGTTGGGAAAACGTGTACCTTTACGTAGTGTGGCACAGCCTCAGCTTCCATTTTAAGCTCTTATGTGATGATGCATAACAACCAAATGACTCTTCCCTGTAGACAGAAGAGAACATTTCAAACACAAATGGTTTCATGAACTCATACATTTTCATTTAAACAACTAAATCAGTCCAACTTCCTCAGTCTTAGTAGCTTTAAAAAACTCTTGGCTTACAGACTTTCAGTGAATGCGTTAGACTTTCTCATTGTCATTTTGATGGACAGGGTTGTAAAAATTCCGTCATAATCTACTATTACCTTTCATTAATTTGCATATTTTAATGATAAGACATTTAATAGCTTTAGTTTTCATTTACATTTTCATTTTTAATCATGAACTTGCAGGACAAGCATACAGGCTATTATGCATTTATTTAATTATGAAGAGATCAGATGAACAGAGACTGCGCGACATTTTTAATGTTCAACACCACAAAAAGCAGATGAATGTTTGTTTTCTGCAGTGTCAGCGGAGGCCACTAAAACACGACCTTTGTGCCTGAACAGGCAAATATGAACAACGCAACATTACAAAATACAATTACGTAAATGTGAACAAAACGTAATAAATGAACTGAACTGAACTAAACTCAATCGACTTACAGTATCTGCCTGAACACAATTCCTTCCTCCTGGTCCACATGGACTAAACTGGGTGCTCGCCTGTGTGACTGATAAACGCTGTCTGTTGTTTGTCCTTCATCCTCCACCGCGTCCGCATCAGTCCATCTTTTTTCACCTCTTTTATAAACAACATCACAACTATTTGGCCGTTTAAAGAAACTTTTCACACTCAGCTGCTGTGACATTTTTGCAATTGTATGTAGCTGAGACTAAAGTCACGTAGGATCACACAATTAATATTGACACAGACCGTACGAAATACTGTTAAATTACAATAGATTACCATCAGCGTAATCTTGACAAATCAGGTCCTCCCTCAAAATCGGGTCTCTAGCGCCCGATTACAATTCCTACAAAATCATGTTATGACAAATGCTGTTTGAACTACATTATAATGACCATTAATTTCTGTATTAGTTAGCTTATGTATTAGGATAGCATCAAAGTCCCTTTCAAGCAAAGTCTGTTCACTCGGCGGCCATATTTGCAACTCTTCCAGGCAGCTATTTCGGGCATCCAAGACCAAGTCCTATCTATTTGAATGGGGTAATCCTGAAATCTCAAAAACTGCTTGGCAAACTCACAATTAAATAACATATTTCAAATCAGCAACAAAATCTGACGTGAACTGTCCCATAAATGTTGTTTCTTATGCTCAAATTGCAAAAAAAACAAAAAAAAACAAACGTATTATTCAGACTAGACAAGCCAACGCGCATGTGCAGACCTAAGCGCAAGTCTCAGGTTTCTATGTGAACCGGAGCTTCTAGGCAGCTGCAGTGACGCAATGACTTTATCAATCAGCGATTCGTAAAGCTCCGAAGCAGTGTTTTGAAATCGCCCATCACTATAGTTGTTATTTTGTTTTTTTGGCGCACAAAAAGTATTCTCGATCGAAAACCTATGCATTTTTCCCATAGACTTTTGGAAAATCGCAAAAAATAAGCTCTGTGTTTAGCAAAGGGTTATGACACTTACACGTTTTCTCTATCAAGATAATCTTTACAAGTTAACACAACATTTATACATTTTGAAGCCTAAATAAAGTCGTCAGATATGTTTATGAAAACTTATCCACTTTTTCATGAGAAATGCTGTCTAAATGTCCTGTTTGTCATGATGACGTCTAAAGTCCCCGCCAAAGGAAGTAGTCCCTTTTAGCAATTTGTTAGCAACTGCCATTTTTAAGACACAATAAAGGTTTGAAAAAAACACAAGTGGGTTATAACTGGTGTATTTTATGTCATAGATCAAAACGTGAAAATATTCAGAGGCTTTGTTAACCACAGACCTTATTTCAGGCAATTTAGCAAAACCTATAGACTTTATGGCGATGGAACCAGAAATCCTAAAATGCTAACTCGCTTCCTACAAAAACACGTCATCCCTGAGGTACTCTATTGCGCGTTGCAGTTTCTCCCATTCATAACTAATAGGAGTGAATCATCTTTCTATATCTATATACAGGGGTGCACATAACTGGTGCGCAGGTGCACATGCATGGTAAAAATAAATGATGCGTACCAGAAAACGTGGAGGGAAGCGCTTTTGAGTACCAACATTTTTGGAGACAGGGACACGTTTAATTGCAGGAGTAGGATTTTTCTCCATCTCTGGTAAGATAGCAATCATGATGATAAGTGTGTTCATTAATTATTAGGGGTGCAACGGATCGCAGTTGCTAAGTTTAACCATCATAATGTGAAAGTTTATCACTTGGACGTGTTTTGTCTTGCCAATTTACACATTCAAACGATTTTAAATGCGGAAGAAGAGTCGAAAAACGGGGTGCGCGCGCATGCAGAGAGAGAGAGAGAGAGAGAGGCTTTCAGACAGCGCTCGAAGACATATTTATTCATTTGTTTCGAATCGGTGGTTCAGAGCGCCAAAATCATATGATTTCAGTAAACGAGGCTTCGTTACGTCATAAGTGTTTTGAACTTCAATAGTTCAATAGTTCACGTGACTTTGGCAGCTTGATACACGCTCCGAACTACTGAATCGAAACAAAAGATTTGTAAATCGCCCATCACTACATATTGTTGAATAAACTCATTATTTTGTTATTTTTGGCGCACAAAAAGTATTCTTATCGCTTTATAATATTAAGGTCGAACCACTGTAGTCACATGAACTGTTTTAAATATGTTTTTAGTAGCTTTCTGGGCATTGAAAAAGGGAATGTTATTGCTGGCTATGCAGGCCTCACTGAGCCATCGGATTTTATCAAAAACATCTTAATTTGTGTTCTGAAAATGAACGAAGGTCTTACGGGGTGCGGAGTGACATGAGGGTGAGTAATAAATGACATAATTTTCATTTTTGGGTGAACTAATCCTTTAATGATATCAAAAATTATGATTTTTACTAGTAAGAATTGTATTTCTGATTGGAATTTCAACTATTAAGAAATCAATTCTTGATATCAACAATTGAATGAATGGCAGCCTATGGTGACATTTCACTAGCGAAAATACAATTACAGATATCAAGAATTCTAATTTTTACTAGTGGAAATGTAATTCTTGATATGAAAAAAATAACATTTTAACTAGTGAAAATTGAATTGTTGATATCAAAGAATTAACATTATTACTACTGGAAATGTAATTCCTGATATCAAGAATTGAATTGTTGATATCAATAATTCATATCCTGAGAATGAATAAAAGTCAAAACGGCTTGCCATAGTTAACGTGACCACTGCTTCCTAAATATATTACTAGTTACTAGAATTTCTAGCAAAATGCATGAGCCAAGAGTTAAAAGCTTTTGCCATCATGTTGTGAAACTCTTTTTATATAGCATGCTCACACACACACACACACACATTTCCAGAAGCTGCAGACCTTATAACAATTAGGATTAAAACTTGTAAAATTTGTAAAATTTAAAAAGACCAGCATAATTGCAACATTAAAAGTAAATTAGTAATTGTTTTGGGTAGTCTTCCGGTCGAATGAGTTGCTCTGTAATTAGTTTTGCCTGAAAGAAATCTCATAAACATTTAAAAAACTAAAAACCTTATTGCTGTTGTTCTGGTTGAAAAGGTCTCTATTTTGCACAAGATATATATGGGTATTGTTCAGTCTTTTTAGACAGAGCCAAAAGTAACGAAAAGTAACTCCGGTTCACTCACTATTGCTACATGAATTGTTAACAGTCTTAGCCTTGGGCACATTTAGTCAGAAGGCTAAAAATGTCTGGTTATGTATAAAAAATAAGATAGAAAATAGAAAATGACTATGAATGTAAATGAATAAAATCCACAGTAAGCATACTTTAGCTATACTGTATATAGGACTAACTCTCAAAATCAGCCGAGTTAAATGCATGTGACATTTGCATTTAAAGGGATAGTTCACCCAAAAATAAGAATTCTGTCATTCTGTCTCACTGCAGTGCAGCTTCCTTGGTTCCTCAGAACAAAAAAAGAATTCTGTCATCATTTTCTCATCCTCATGACGCTCCAACACTCAAAAAAAAATATATTTTATCTCTTGTTCGGTTTAATGAATTAAAATGAGCTAAAGCAACATAGTTTTTGTCCCAACTTACAACCCGAATTCCGGAAAAGTTGGGATGGAAATGAAAATGAAAACTAAAAGACTTTCAAATCACATGAGCCAATATTTTATTCACAATAAAACAGATAACATAACAAATGTTTAAACAGAGAAATTTTACACTTTTATCCACTAAATGAGCTCATTTCAAATTTGATGCCTGCTACAGGTCTCAAAAACGTTGGCACGAGGGCAACAAATGGCTGAAAATGCAAGAAATTTTGAAAAGATTCAGCTGGGAGAACATCTAGCAACTAATTAAGTTTTAATTGATATCAGGTCTATAACATGATCAGCTATAAAAGGGATGTCTTAGAGAGGCAGAGTCAATCAGAAGAAAAGATGGGCAGAAGCTCTCCAATCTGTGAAATAGTGCGTAAAAAGATTGTGGAATACTTTACAAATAATGTTCCTCAACGTCAGATTGCAAAGGTTTTGCAAATCTCATCATCTACAGTGCATAACATCATCAAAAGATTCAGAGAAACTGGATAAATCTTTGTGCATAAGGGACAAGGCCAAAGACCTTTATTGGATGCCCGTGGTCTTCGGGCCCTCAGACGACACTGCATCACTCATCGATATGTTTGTGTCAATGACATTACTAAATGGGCCCAGGAATACTTCCAGAAACCACTGTCGGTAAACAATCCGCTGTGCCATCTGCAGATGCCAACTAAAGCTCTATCATGCAAAAACAAAGCCATATGTGAACATGGTCCAGAAGTGCCGTCATGTCCTGTGGGCCAAGGCTCATTTAAAATGGACTGTTTCAAAGTGGAAAAGTGCTCTATGGTCAGACGAGTCCAAATTTGACATTCTTGTTGGAAATCACGGACGCCGTGTCCTCCGGGCTAAAGAGGAGGGAGACCTTCCAGCATGTTATCAGCGTTCAGTTCAAAAGCCAGCATCTCTGATGGTATGGGGGTGTGTAAGTGTATACGGTATGGGCAGCTTGCATGTTTTGGAAGGCACTATGAATGCTGAAAGGTATATAAAGGTTTCCAGACGACGTCTATTTCAGGGAAGGCCTTGTGTATTTCAGCAGGACAATGCAAAACCACATACTGCAGCTATTACAACAGCATGGCTTCGTTGTAGAAGAGTCCGGGTGCTGAATTGGCCTGCATGCAGTCCAGATCTTTCACCTATAGAGAACATTATATCAGCAAGAATGGGACCAAACTTATTACCTCGATGCCCAGACGTCTTCAAACTGTTTTGAAAAGATACTACACCATGGTAAACATGCCCCCGTCCCAACTATTTTGAGATCTGTAGCAGGCATCAAACTTGAAATGAGCTACTTTTGTGCATAAAATGTTAAAATTTCTCAGTTTAAACATTTGTTGTTATCTATGTTCTATTGTTAATAAAATATTGGCTCATGTGATTTGAAAGTCTTTTAGTTTTCATTTTATTCAAAAAAAAAAAAAAAAACTGGTTGTAATTACAGTCCACCTAATACAATTAAAACTGAAGTTTACTTAATCCATTTGTTTTGGGACTACATGAATAATTTTTGTTGACATAACTAAATTGGCAATGGATCTGTAGTTCCCAGCATGCCTGGCAAGGGACTGCATTAGAGTAAATTATGGCTGCCTCCGAAATTGCATAGTCTCTTGAGTAAGTACTTATTTTGAATAAGTTATTACTTCTCAACCACTAAAAAAGTATGCTCTATATAGTATGAATGTAATCCAGATGTACTACATTTGCCATGTTGTCATTATCACATGACCTACCAGCATCAGTTGCGCTGCTTCACTGCCATTTACAAATCCTCTCCCATGGCGTCATGGAATAGTAAAGTGTCCATCATATGCACACTTCAGAATCTTGCCGGAAGTAGTAAGTCATCCAGGTACTTTTTGCCTACTCTTTTATGAGTACTGTGAATTCGAACATCTTTTCACATACTGGTTTTTGCCTACTATATAGTAGGGAAGTATGCAAGTTCAGATGCAGCCTAAGTGTAAAGGGTATAACATGTTAGTGTTTAATGTTCAGTTATGTTGGACATTTAGAAGAATTTCTGTAATGTTTTTGAACATTTTTGAATGGTTTTTAAGCTATATGAGAGTTACGGTGTGAGTAATACAGTAACCTCAGTACTGACACCAGTCTCCTTCTTATTTCTTCATTCTATACATTGGTTATAACAATGAATGAAACTGCACTCATTTAGATCAGTACAATAAGAATGAAACAAGTTCATTTAAACAAATAAGGTTTTGTTGAGCCAACTTAAAGGATTAGTTCACTTTCAAAAGAAAATTACCCCAAGCTTTACTCACCCTCAAGCCATACTAGGTGTATATGACTTTCTTCTTTCTGATGAACACAATCTGAGAAATATTAATAAATATCCTGACACATCCGAGCTTTTTGATGGTAGAAAGCGTTACCAAACGAGTATGAGCTGAAGAAAGTGTCTCCATCCACATCCATCCATCATAAACGTACTCCACATGGCTCCAGGGGGGTTAATAAAGTCCTTCTGAAGCAAAGCAATGCGTTTGTGTAAAAAAAAAGTATCCATATTACAAGTTATGAAGTAAAATATCTAGCTTCCGCCAGACTGCATTCTGTATTCAAATTACGAAAAAAATGGAACTGGCGTTGCGTCAGTTAAACTTTTCTGTAAGTTGAATAGGGAAGGTGTAGGACACTTTGAACTGCGAGAGTTTTACTGGCGGAAGCTAGATATTTTACTTCATAACCTGTTAAATATGGATATTTTTTTTACACAAACACATCGTTTTGCTTCAGAAGGCCTTTATTAACCCCCCTGGAGCCGTGTGAAATTCTTAAGCTCATATTTTGTTTGGTAATGCTTACTGCCATTATAAAGCTCGGATGCGTCAGGATATTTATTAATATTTCTCCAATTGTGTTCATCAGAAAGAAGAAAGTCATATACACCTAGGATGGCTTGAGGGTGAGTAAATCTTGGGGTAATTTTCATTTGAAAGTGAACTAATCCCTTAATAAATATAAGTTCTTGTGTCATACTAACCAGCAATAGTGCATGCTAGTATGTTAAAGACATGTATGGTTAGTATGACACAGTAACTTAAATTCGTTGGCTCAACAAACAAATAAAAACTTGAGAATAAATATGTGGCCTCTCTCTGAGTGTATATGATGAAATTATTTCTCAGCATTGTGTTATACTCTCCACTGTCCAAATATAGATGCAACACATTTTGACATTTGCAACACATAACTAGGTCCATATGTATGGCTTTTCTGATGTAGTAAACTAAACCTGCACAGCACTCAGACCTCATACTTTGTCTCTTTATAACTCATAGCAGGACATAGATCAAAAATGCAGCAGGACCACGGAGATGAATGGTGCTTGGGTTATGTAGGAGGAAATGGCTTGCTTTTTCAAACGTTTTCATATTTGAAAAGGAGGAAAAAATGATCCTTTGAGATTTATTTTGCTCAATGTTGTTAAAAGCCTAGGATTTCACTTCCTCCTAAACTGGATTTTATGCTACATCTGATCAAACAATTGACAACACAAAGAATGAATGACAGGTGAGGTCACATGTTTAAATGTATCCACATTATCTGTTGCCAAATCAACTAGACCAACACTAATCTTCATTGCCCCCATATTTCAGATTAACTACAGCCATCAGCTATGTGATGGAATAATCATACAGCCTGTAAATCTGTATATTTTAATTTTCCAAGAAAAATAAATGTATTTGCTACTTTTTCCTAACCATATTTACACCGATCATGCATTACATTATGACCACCTTTCTAATATTGTGTTGGTCCCCCTTTTGCTGACAACACAGCCCTGACCTGTCGAAGCATGGACTCCACTAGACCCCTGAAGGTGTGCTGTGGTATCTGGCACCAAGTTGTTAGCAGCAGATCCTTTAAGTCCTGTAAGTTGTGAGGTGGGAACTCCATGGATCGGACTTGTTTGTTCAGCACATCCCACAGATGCTCGATTGGATTGAGATCCTGGGAATTTGGAGGCCAAGTCAACACCTCAAACTCGTTGTTGTACTCCTCAAACCATTCCTGAACCATTTTGGCTTTGTGGCAGGGCGCATTATCCTGCTGAAGGAGGACACAGCCACCAGGGAACACTCTTTGCATGAAAGGGTGTACATGGTCTGCAACAATGCTTAGGTAGGTGGTACATGTCAAAGTAACATCCACATGGATGGCAGGACCCAAGGTTTCCCAGCAGAACATTGCCCAAAGCATCACACTGCCTCCACCGGCTTGCCTTCTTCCCATAGTGCATCCTGGTGCCATGTGTTCCCCAGGTAAGTGACGCACGCGCACCCGGCCATCCACGTGATGTAAAATAAAATGTGATTCATCAGACCAGGCCACCTTCTTCCATTGCCCCATGGTCCAGTTCTGATGCTCACATGCCCACTGTTGGCGCTTTCGGCGATGGACAGGGGTCAGCATGGGCACCCTGACTAGTCTGCAGCTATGCAGCCCCATACGCAACAAACTGATGCACTGTGTATTCTGACACCTTTCTATCAGAACCAGCATTAACTTCTTGAGCAATTTGAGCTACAGTAGCTCGTCTGTTGGATCGGACTACACGGGCCAGCCTTCATGCCCCACATGAATCAATGAGCCTTGGCCACCCATGACCCTGTCGCCAGTTCACCACTGTTCCTTCCTTGGACCACTTTTGATAGATACTGACCACTGCAGACCGGGAACACCCCACAAGGGTGCAGTTTTGGAGATGCTCTGCCCCAGTCTTCTAGCCATCACAATTTGGCCCTTGTCAAACTTGCTCAAATCTTTACGCTTGCCCATTTTTCCTGCTTCTAACACATCAACTCTGAGGACAAAATGTTCACTTGCAGCCACTTGAAGAGATAATCAGTGTTATTCACTTCACCCACTTCACATGGTCATAATGTTATGCCTGATCGGTGTAATTGTTAATTATAATCAAGAAATCTTTCCTTATTTCATGATATCATGGAAAGTTGGTCAAAGTCGAACACCTACCTCTCTTCCATTGGTTAGACACCCAAAACGTATGACATTGCTCAAGTTAATATTGTTGTGTCAGTCTGGTCAGGATGTTAAACACTTTTTGGGGTAAATAACTTGCTTACAGTTACACAAACTGGTAAAGGAGGAAGTATTTAAACAAAAAGTTATACACTTCACCTTTTAAACATACTGATAAAACATTAAAAAGAAAAGAAGAAGAGAACGTCACGACTGACCTTTAAGACGCTTGTAATATCTCTCATATCAATAGGGAGGCTCTTTCTTTAACTATGGGTCACAGGAGTGGACATCGCTCTGTGATCCTTCTCTTCCACGTTGCGAATGATTGCGGAGAGTCTCGGCCCTCAAACTGAGTCTCACTCCTGTCATCTTGTGCACGGTGAGAAATGGATGTGATTCATTTTGGAGCTTGTAATATCTTCAGGGGTAACCGGTCCCTGGGGGGGCACAAGCACGGTATTAAAACTGTCCATCCTCTCAATAGTCACGTCTACATCCTTTCCTGCCATCCTCAAGGGAGTGAATGATGGAGGAGGTGTAAAGAGAGACTAGGGTCAGAGGAAGGATGAGAGAGGATATTGCACAGCTGTCTGCTCATCTGCCTCTGAAGTCAGAGAGGAGCCGTGTGAGGGGACACCGGAGAAATAGAAAAAGCGGCTGGGCAATTCATTTGAAAAAAAAAAAAAAAAAAAAAAAAAGGCAATTAGCATGAAACCGAGGCTTTGGAAATGAACGGGACCTAGATATTTTCTAATCAATAGATTGCAATAATAAAACACAATAAAGAGTTATGTATATTTTAATATTATGAATATTTATGATAATATAATGATAATATTTATAAATTATAAATTAATTTAAATTATATTAAATGAGTATTAAACTTAAATTATAAACAAATTAAATAAATATTATTAATAATTGCTAATCATAATAACCATAATTGCTGACAATATTAGGAAATTATGACAAAGTTGAATGTTTCTAAAAGGAAATTTAGAACAATATTTTGCCATAAAGACCTTTTTACAAATTGAGTGAAAAGTGAATATTGGTTAAAAAAATAAATAAACTTTTATTTTTTATTTACTTATAAATTTACTGTATTTGTATGTAATATGAGTTATTAATATGAATATTTATGACAATGGTAATATTTATTTACATACTAATACAATTAGAGCATAAATAAATAAAAATAAATAATTTAAAATTAATTAATTAATTATTTTAAATAAATAAATATTGTGTTGACAACCAGTATTAGTCAATACAAATAAATAACTCAGTACTCTCAGTATTAAGGAACCATAACAAATTAGTTGAAAAAAGTATGAATATTGTTTTTTGGTTTTTTTTTGTTTTAAACCAATTATTAGTCTATTTATAACCAAATGTTGTATAATATAAATTTTGTGTCCACCATTTTTTAAAACTGCCCCTACGGTACTAATCCGTAATTGATATAAACAGAATAAAAAGGGTACAGTGCACAGAGCACAGTGGAGGATTTGGCTTTCAGAACCAAAGTGCTCCCCTTTGAGGAGGACCATTATTTATCTCGTAGGAAATGGATATTAGTCGACAACATTTGCTATCCAATGGGGAAAGACGCACTAGCACACCTGTAGTCTCTGTCTTTATAAACACAATCAGAGATTTCAAAGACATATTCAATAAACAGACTGAGAAATAATCTGTCAAAACACTCATATCTGGTAAAATGGGATAAAAGAGGATGAGGGACATCTAATCACAGTTGCGACACTGCTATCTGTGCCGGGTTATGTAAACACAGACGATGAAACGTTCCCCTAGTGTCTCAAAGAGCTCAAAGACAAACAAAACAAAATAGTGGAGGAAACTGGAATTATCTCACTAAACAATATCAAAAAAGCTCTGTGAAAGCACCACTGGCACAGCAGATGATATTTCATAATTCATTATCAGGACAATTACAGGATGTTTGAAACTTTATAACCCGTTTTATTCTTCCCAACAGAGCGGAAATATGCAAAACCACTGTAAACACATAAGCTTTGTTCCAAAACCTGTCTTCATTAGCAAAGAAGGCAATCCCAGAAAGCATTGCAACAAGCTTAGTAGGGAAAAAAAATCTTCCAAGATGGCAGACAAGACAAGATGAGAGAAATGTTAATTTATAAACATATTTAATTCAATATTGGAAACAAAGTATTGCAAACAAAAAAAAATTATTACCTCAGATTTGTCTTCAATGTATAGGTTGTTTGCACATGACGTCATTGCTGTGGGGCGAAATGCAGCTGGAGGGCAGGAAGTGATTTTTCTATATAGGAATCGCTATCACAAACTCAAAATTCCTAAGTTTTGCGATGTTTATGGTTGCTCAAATCGATCAAACTGAGAAACCACAAGGAGCTTTTATCGTTTACGTAACTTTTTTAACTTTAAAAGTTGTCGCCTTTAATAGCGTTTTGCATCTGCTGATACAGAAATTAATATGGAGACCTGCTTACCTTTTTTGTTTTTGACTTGGTTAAATATTCACATTCTTCATAGTATCGTTTGCAGGGAAGAGAAGCTATTTTATCCCATTGCATGATCATTTGGGGTTTTCACTGAAGTTTTATAGAATTCCGTTCACAATGTTGATCTTGTTACCGTGAAAACAGTGTCACGCGCTGCTGCTTCAGCCATCATATGGTAGAAAATGTCCAAATAAATAAAAGTGTTCAACAAGCTGACAGAAGTCGATCCATTTCTTTGTTGGAAGGGTGTAAATGTAACTGTAGTTTTAATGTTGTCTTTGTAAATATTCACTTTCCCATATAGCCACAGAGGAGATTCGGAGGGTCACAGACACCGACACACTGTATTTTTTGCATTTATTTCAACAAATGACAACCAAAATCAAACCCATAGAAGCTTGTGAGCAGTTTTGAAGTGGCTGCGTGCAAGTTATGCTCATTCACAAGCCGATTGGAAATGTGATGTTAATTATTAAACCAAACAAAGTACAAAACTTTCAAAAACACTCAGCAATGTGATTATTTTATTGAGTGATAGGCAGTGGGTTTAATCAGTGACATTATTAGATTTGCTATATGGCATCTTCCGGTCACCTCCTCAACCTGCTTCCCTTAGTGTTTTTACATGTAGAAAAGGCGAAAACTGTATTACACCGTCCAGTTTTTTCCCTTAACGAAAATGTGACCTACAATGGAGACATTTTTCACAATCATGACAGAAAATCAAAATACTGCCCTAAACTCACTAGCAGAAAGGCAGCGCGATATAAACAATCCAGACAAGAACTGAACATGGCTTCATATTCTCTATATCTACTGCCTCGATGGCAGACAGGTCTTTCAATTCAGTAGAAAAATCACTCCTCTTCATAACACAAGGATCACGTCCAACATATGTGGTGATTTTCTGTTTATATCTATAGTGTCTAAACCGCTAAAATACGGAATTTCCTCTATGTCTTCTATTCTGTTTCTTTACTTCAGCTGAATTTCACGCATCATCAAAACCACGTGATTGCAAACAAGCTATTAGCTTTGCATGCTTGTTAGCAACATGCTAACATCCACTTTTGAGTCTCCAGTGCACTTCAAAGTACTACTAGTACGAGTTTCAGTCTTTGTAGAGCACTCCAAATGAGTCACTTATGAGGCAGTTCACTAGGTTTTGAAATTGAGCTTTAGTCTAATTTATTTTCAACTTAATGCTTATTGATATATTACCTAAAGGAATCACTGAGAACTAAAAGAGGTATTCAGGCAGGAGTTGAAAGTACTGATATAGAGGGAAAAGAGGGTTTTTAAACTTTGAAGTTCTTGGCAAATTCCAACTTAATTTTAACTGATTCATCGCACTTTTGCTTCATTTCAGGCTTTGTTCTTGCGGCTTTGACTATAGGAAACGTTTTTTATTAACTTTACCATAAATTTCAAAACAGAAGCTCCTGGCATGTTGTGACTGTGATTCAGAGTTAATGCTGTGGAGATTTTAAGGTGTGTTTGCGGCAATCTTTCCATTGAGCAATACTATACAATTCATCCATAACTCCAGCGGATGCCCTAAAAATGTCATCCCAGCACCACCCCGTTTCTCCCCAGGGCCGGTTTTCTCTCTCATGCTCTGTCTTTCTCTGTTTCTATTGCTCTCTGCAGTTGCTCCATTCGTTTTATCCTTCACTATCTCGCCCACACTTTAGACGTCAGTATAGATCTGATATTGCTGGCTGTTTGTTCCTTAAAACAAAGTATGATGAACCTCTGACAGCTCCTACCTGAGTGGCCTAAAGGGGAAAAGGCAGGATGGCTTATTTAAGTTGCTGCATGGATTTAAGATGAATACGCTGCTCATGGATGCATGGACATTTGGGTTGGAAAGGGTTCAGATCAGACCTGAAAATACAATCATAAATCAATTAAGTAACTTATCTGTTGGTCTCTTTCTCTCACTGCTTTACATTTCAGTCCTTTTATACAGTATGTAATGTACATTGCGCATCTCAAGAAATTGATATTTTCATTGGAACTTAGTTGTTAATAATATTACTACTAATTATTATGGCCTTTGGTGGAGAGATACCATTCAGTTTTGTGCACATGAATGACAAAGTGAATGTTCAGTGCCATATTTTATTAATATTAATGAGTTGGTTATGACTGAGCTCATAGTCAACTAATCTAAGGCTAATGAATCACTCTTTATGGTTTGCTTCTTGCAAAAAAACTTCATATTTGTTAGATGTACATGCTTAAATAAATCATATAAGTTGTGTAAAAGTGATTCACTTACGCTTACCCATTTTTACAATCGAAAAAAAGAGCTTTTGCCAGATTGTCCATTCAGGTCTGATCTGAATACAAACAGCAGGAGAAACAAATGTTAAAATGCAAATAATAAAATGCAACCAACTATATTTTGTAGATAGGAGGAGAAAACACTTAATATATCTTTTGTAGTCAAGGCTATATGTCCAATCAAAATAAACACGGTTTGTGCCAACCATGTTTAGTGTGGTGTATCTTGGACTGCAGATTAAAAAAAATTACTACAAATTACTTGTAAATTGTAGTCCGTTACTGATTACAAGTTACATGATGAAAATTTTTGTTAGTAATGTAATCTAGAGTACTCATTTTAGGTAATGTATTCTGACTACTATTTGATTACTTTTAGATTACTTTTGACCTAACTCATTTATCACTTAGATATGAATGGGATTATTGTGTAGCATATATACAGTGCTGCTTGAAAGTTTGTGAACCACTTGCAGAATCTGTGAATATCTGAATAATTTTAACAAAATAAGAGGGAATCATGCATGTCATTTTTTATTTAGTACTGTCCTGAATAAGATATTTTACATAAACAATGTTTACATAAAGTCCACAAAACAAAAAAATAGCTGAATTTATAAATATGACCCCATTCAAAAGTTTATGAACCCTTGATTCTTAATACTGTGTGTGGTTACCTGGATGATCCACGACTGTGTTTTTTGTTTTGTGATGGTTTTGTGTGGTTATAAGCAACCCACTGTTGCTTATAAAAGCAACAGTGGGTTGCTTTTATAAATTCAGCTATTTTTTTGTCTTGTGGACCATATGTAAACATTTTTTATGTAAATATATGATAGTACTAAATAAAAAATAACATGCATATTGTATGATCCCTCTTATTTTGTTAAAATTATTCACATTTTCACAGATTCTACAAGGGGTTCACAAACTTTCAAGCAGCACTATAGAGAGAGAGAGAGAGAGAGAGAGAGAGAGAGAGAGAGAGAGAGAGAGAGAGAGAGAGAGAACAAAGAGAAAGAATATATTTTCTATTCTTTGTTATCAACAACATGAAATGCATTAAGAATTACATTATGCCAGGAAAATACTGCAGGGGGATTGTGAGTTGATAAAAAGCTAATTAATTAAATCATAAAATTGTCTAATTAAAATGAATTATTTGAGCATAAAAACAATCAAAATAAAACAATTGAACACTAAAAATATAAATATTTTATTTGTTTACCTGCATTCAATGTGAACATTATCCAACATCAGAGAACTGTGAACATGCAAATGTGCAAATATTTTAGCTCAAAGGGTTTGTCTGACAAAAAAGTTTGGGAATCCCTGCCTTACATGAACAAACAATAATAAACATGAAAACAGCAATGACATTACATTCAACGTTTTCCAGATTTGAAATATTTTTTGTCCAGACTTTTGTCCAGATCAATAATTAGTGAAGTTCACTGAATATGATGAAGACAGTGTTTCACAGATACACACCGATCAGGCATAACATTATGAGCACTGACAGGTGAAGTGAATAACACTGATTATCTCTTCATCACGGCACCTGTTAGTGGGTGGGATATATTAGGCAGCAAGTGAACATTTTGTCCTCAAAGTTGATGTGTTAGAAGCAGGAAAAATGGGCAAGCGTAAAGATTTGAGCGAGTTTGACAAGGGCCAAATTGTGATGGCTAGACGACGGGGTCAGAGCATCTCCAAAACTGCAGCTCTTGTGGGGTGTTCCCGGTCTGCAGTGGTCAGTATCTATCAAAAGTGGTCCAAGGAAGGAACAGTGGTGAACCAGTGACAGGGTCATGAGCGGCCAAGGCTCATTGATTCATGTGCGGAGTGAAGGCTGGCCCGTGTGGTCCGATCCAACAGACGAGCTACTGTAGCTCAAAAGCAACACTCTCATTTTTTTTTTTTTTTTTTTAAAATAAAACTAATATTTTTATAACAATAACAACACTGCTGGAGAGAGACATCTAGAAAACAATATTCAGTGTTTTGATATATTTTTGTTCACTTTCATATGCTAATATTTTGGTACTGTGTTTGGTCTCCACCATCCAATGTTAAATCTGAGTCCTGAAACAAAACGTGTTGAGAACCAGTAATTTAAAGAGATTTATGTACAAATTTAATTCTGTCATAATTTACTCACAGTCATGCTGTTCCATATAACATTCTGCTATAAATAACTTCCACTGTGCTCCATGGAAAGAAAGTCAGATGGGTTTTGAAAGACACAAGGGTGATTTTTCATTTTTTAGTGAACTATTCCTTTAAGGAATACTTTAAAGACAAACTCGAGATGCTGTAAATGAGCTTTTGTGGGTATACGCTTCAGAGGCTCAGCAAGTACAGTATCGATTACACCGCCGCACCAAGTATATTTTGTGGTTTCTCAACATGGCAGTTCATTGTTACGGTGTGACACTTGCTAGAGCAGTTAGACCTGCTCACTCTCGCTGAGCTTCGAGACACCTCTCCAGCTTGTTTTTCAGCTATGACTGCGGTCCCATGTCAGTCTTTCTCACTCTCCCTCCCCTTTTCTTTCAGTCTTCTCTTTCATTAACTGCTGCTGTCAGTGGGGAAGACCACTTTTGTATCGAGTTTCTCCAGCGCAGCACATAATCAGGTCTCCTCCTTAAACTCGGCAGGATTCTAACCAATTTGTCTCGCACAGCTGGAGATCATTGTTTCGATCTGCTCGACGGGAAACGTGTCAGCCTTGGTTGAAATTTTCAGTTTGTGCTGATGCCACTCTTGTGATTGGAGTCCTCGATTTTTGCCAGATGGCCAATCATTGTCAGGCATGCATGTCATGACATGCACAGTAGCTGCACTAGGGTGGTTTGCATTCGCTGTTGTGTTGAACAGCATGACAAAGGGTTTATTTGGTTTTTAATTGTACAATCCTCAATATACCACAGACCCTTGACCGAGGAACCAGCACTGACATCTGTAGGAATTTCAGAATCATGATTAGTGAAATTCGTTTTTATTTTTATAGTACAGAATATCTGTTTAACATGGAAAGGATGAATTCCACATTGACTGGGGAACAAGATCGGGTGAGAATCACAAGCCAGGGCTTGTACTTGCGGGTCATCTGAAGCGCTGTATGGTGGAGCGCTGCCCACAAGGCCATGGCTCTGAATGTTTAATTCGAACTTGGATTACTGAAATATTTTGACTTTGGAAAAAGACAAAAATAAGTTGAGTGGTTTTGTATAATTGGCATATTGCCAAGTCACCCCTCCTATTCATCAGATGAAAAGTGAAGCCAATTCACTTTAGTGTGTAAAACTAGATAACCTGTAGGGCATGATTTGATTTATCTTGATTTATTTTTTTTATTTATTTTTTTTTTTAGTTGTGGCTTGAGGTCTTTTCCTGCACTCTAAAAAAAATGCTGGATTGTTTTTTTAAACCCAAATCCTGGGTTCAGCCTACTGTGTAATTTTGTTATTTTTAATATTTTTACCCAGGTGCTGGGTAGTTTTTCTGTATCTCAGCTGCTGGGTCATTTTTAATGTCAATGAACCCCCTCACATACCTACCCAGCGCCTGGTAAATGTAACCCAGTGTTGGGTAGTCTGTGCCAAACCGGTTAAAACTGGAACTTAACGGTCATTTTGCTTTCTGTTCTGAGAGAAAACTTCCTGAGGGAAAATTCCTGAATGAAATTAAGGTTTGTATTACATTGTATCTATCAAATTATTACTGTACAAAGAGGAAAACGTCTGTAGTCTCACATTTTACCTTTTTTTGTTTACATGTAGCCAGCGTCGCAGTCTGCTTGGAACGCTAGCCTTCTACAAACGCAGCACACACTAGATCTACACTCAAAGCGAACAATGCGCCGGCGCCACCATGGAAGTTTCACGGCCGTCAAACGAATGCGCGACCAGGGCTGAAACACGGCGCGACATCACTGTCATATCATATGTAACAAAGTTGTCGTGAGCTCCACTGACTAGGCTGTTGATCTGGTGCGCTAGCGTTACAGCTGTGGTCGCGCTATGGGTTTGGCGGTTGAAACTTAAATTCCTGAAAAAAAAAAAAGTGCCTGAAAAAAAGTTAACGCTGTTTTTTTATGTAACTTTTCAAAAATGAATATATAAGATTGCTATTAAATGAACTGGAACAGCCTACGATAGCCTACCAGTTTTCTTTCCACAAGTTCCCACTGGCTGCTGTTTCTGCTCCTGTCACGACCTTAAACATTTACTAAATGTTTTGGAGTATTTTATGATTGTAAAAGGCTGATTTGCCATTGAATGAAAAATATTGTATATGAACTGTCCCTGTCCTATCTGTATAGAGAGATTTTTGAGTGCATTTTTTATTAGGTACTCGAGGCTAGTGTAGGTACTCGAGGCTAGTGCTGTATTGTGAATAAGTCACGGCTGAAGGGGTTGCAGGCACTCCGCTTCACGTCGTGCCTAACAACGCCCTTCAGCTGTGACTTATTCATGATACAGCACAGCCTCTCGTACCTTATTGCTTTTATAAAACGGTTACCACACAATACAAATATTAAAGCCAAAAATATGTATCAATGCAACTTTCATGAACTAAAAGCCTTACTAAAAGCCTTCCTTCCGCCGGAAAAAAATAGTCCCTGACCGTGAACAGCAACAGAAGTTACATTATTACACCATTAGATGACGGCAAAGACTGTCTTTATGAGTGTGTCAGTCAGTAGCAAAGACTTTTACATTGAAAAGACTGAATTGTTGTGAACACAGAACAAGACGCAACTGACAAATGCTTTGACTAGCGCTGTCAGTCACGGGAAAATCCCTTAACTGTTAAAAGGACAAGATAGTACATCGGACATTTAAACAGATTTTTTATGATGAACATAGGACTGACCTGAAGGAAAATGCTAAATCTGAATGCAGGTAATAAACTCGCTCACTCGACCTCTTTCTTACAGTACTCTTCTACATAATAGACCTTATGCAGCCCCGCCCCTTTTCAGCGCTGCGCTTGTTGTCTTTTGACTTCCGGTTTGTTTTTTCTAAGCGATCTTACGTATTTATGAATGAACTGCTCGTTTTAAAATCTTCTGAGTCTACTGACATTTGTTAAGACATCTGCTTTAAACATTACAATGCTCACCATAACTTTCATTAACTCTAAATAAACAAAACTCTAAGTAAATCCACTTCACCAGCTAATTATTCTTCGACAGCGATGCCACAGAAATGTACAGGGCTACCGCAAAAACTAAAGTTCAAAGACAATATTATAAAGATGGCGGCGTGCTTGTTTCTCTGGCGCATAAGGTCTATACAGTTAGCTACAATGAACAATATCAACTGAGAACATACAGTTTACGTTGCTAAGAGTGGTTGCTAAGGGTTTTGTGTACTGATACACAGAACCGTTGGGTGAAGCAGTCATAGCCGTGTTTTATCGTGAATACAACACAGCTATTGACCAATCAGAAAATTTACTGTACAAACTGTATATTATATCCCCTAAACCTACCCATCACAGAAAATTTTCATAATTTAACAATTTAGTGTGATTTATAAGCTGTTTTCCTCATGGGGACAAAAAAAAAAAATGTCCCCACAAAGACAAGATTTTGGATATATAAATAAAATATTGGATATAAAAAATATATATAAGAAAAACACTGAAATCAATGTTCTAAAGAGAATGTGCGATAAAAAAAAGCACATACTGTATGAGTACAGAAAACAAAAAAGATTTGTATGTTTACAGTAAATTTAATGCCATATCTGGTGATTTGAACTTTCAAACTGTGTGAAATATATAAGATTTTAATACGAGAGAGATGATGACGATGGCTGAAGATGAAGGAATGTAATAAGACGGCCATCAGGCCAAGCGGATCAGAATCAGATGTCTTCAACATGTGACATCATGAAGCAACATGGCATCTCTCCTTCCAGATTTGCGGAAGCAGCTCTTAAATCCCCACTTGAATGGCAAAAGAAAGATTATGAGGGGGAGTAAAGCAATCAATGTGAAAAAAAAAAAAACTTTAAGGGAACTTAAGTGAACATTGCGTTAAGCTCCTTACACTGCTTTGGTTAAAAGCTTAAAAGCTTTTGGGGAGGATGCAGTTCTGAAACTGGGCATTAAGAATACTCAATAACAGATATATGATTCATGGGCGTTTCTATAATAAAATGCTTGATTTTGGTTTATGAACACAAAATCTGATATGTAAATTGTGTTAAGTGCAGCAGATGTTGCAAGAATTGTAATTATAAAAGATTTAAATCCAAACATCTGGGTTATAAACTTAATTACTTTTGTGTCAGTATGAGCAGAATCTTAAGTAATGACGTTTTATTCGTGAAGGAATTATTCAGTTTTCTCGTTATTACGGGCATCATGCTTGTGGCAATATGTGTCTGTATGCAGTTGTGTGTTATTCATGGGGAATTCATTTACAATCAATTGCATGCACTGTTTGCATTGTTATAGCGCCTGTTTTACTAAAGGAATTATGCTAATCAGTTAATGGCACAAATATGCTCATAAAATGTGCGCTTACCAAACTTATAGGCCAGTTCTGAGTACTAGATTGTGGCATCACTATTTAAATTTATAACTGCTGCCATGATCAATGCATACAGTAAACATATTCAGTGGTAATAGGGTGACGTTAATTGTGCCAGGCAAACAGTGCAAGTTAGGTGCAATATAATGAGTCTAATTTGCATAGAAAGGAGGCGTGTCTGCGCTGAAATGACAATAACTTACTTTTGCAGTTTCAATGCATTTAGTGCCTGGTTTAACTGGAAATACCACAAGCAAAATTGGCGCAACTGTTTAGTGAATTCGTTTCTCAATGACAGTGTAATGGATTCAGCGTCAATGAAGTCAGTGCTAAAGTACACTTAAATATGGCCACTATACGGCTTGTTTTTAACCAAAAGCAAGAGGGGGCGCATGTACTCATTTTTATTCAGACACAATTACTGTCTGAATTAGTTCTGCTACATGTATCATAATCAACTAACTGTCAGCGTAATTGTGCTGATGCACTTGGTTTTTATGTCATTAATTTGCCATCTGTTGAAAAGAGAACTAGAACAGAGACATATGAAGATGGTACACACAAAAAAACACTCACCATTATCCAGAAGAATGACTTTCGATGAGTAATCAATAGTCAGAGAATGAACTAGGCTATCAATTGCATGCCAATTGTTGGACAGGAATGACATCGCTTGCGTATGAAGGATTGATTTCCAACTGATCATTCTACATTGGGAAGAAAAGAAAGTCATTCAAAATGAGATGCAGTTCTGCAGTGCCTTTTTAACTCTGTAACTTTTTACAAAATAAATATGCTTGTGTTGGCATTTAAAGAAGCACTTATATGAAAGGGTATATCAGACTTGAAAAATTTACAGGTTCAGAAGAAAATGAAGATTAAATATTATATTAGATATTATATTAAGTAATATCAGAATTAAAACTATTACTTTAAGACATATCTGAGTGAAATCTTGGCATTAATATAGGTTTAAGGCCCGTTCACACCAAGAAAGATAACTATAAAGATAACGATAAAGATATAGTTATAAAAATTGTTCTAAATATAAAAGAATAGCACTGTCCACACCACAGCTAACGATATAGAGAAACGATATTTTCTCTAACAATAACGATTTTTTTCAGCTGTTAAGTGATAAAACACTGACAGCCAATCAGAATCCATTCTAATTTATGGGCTCTTGCATTTAAAATGGCAGACGACATTGCGGAGAAGTTAATCACCAAGGTCCAGAAGAAGCCACCACTGTTTGATGAGTCAAACCCCCTTTTCAAGGATACTTTAAAGAAAATGCATATATGGAAAACAATCGGTCATACCCTCGGAATAAATGGTGAGAAGTATTAACAATGAGATCTTTATGACAGTGTAACACAAAATTACTTCAGATATCCAACACTAGTTTCAACAACATTGTCTTTCTTCTTTTGAAGTTGCAGTGAAAAAGACTAGGTGTTGTTTTTATTCCACTATATTGACTTTGTCAGCTAAATTCACTGATAGATTAGATCGATTACACTAGCTATTCGCTCGAAACATTGCATGCTGAGGACATCTGCTGGTTAAAGCCGTGTAAATGCAACAAGAACAGTAAAAACATGTTGTACACACTTTTAAACCGCAGCGTTTGAGCTTAGAATAAACAGACTGTTATAGTTCGTTGGTGTGGACGCAAATATAGTTATCGTTATAGTTATCTTTAGAGTTAACGTTCTTGGTGTGAACGAGCCTTAATAAACTGTCCAACTGAAAATCAGACCAACACATAAATTCCATAAAATATTACAATCAAAAAAATTGGTGAGTAAACAATTGCTGACACAATCTAAGCTACCCTACCACCACATCTATAATTCATCAAAGATGAAATGTCAACATTTTGGTCCCTATTGGATCCCTGAACTAGTAGAAAACATTTAGCTCAGGCACTTTTGTCTATGACAAATCCCCATCTCTTTAATTAGATGTATTAGCAGCATATTGGGCTTATCAGTGTGACCTAGAAAGATGAAATGGAGGAGTTAGAGAGTTGGGAGCTTGCTCTCCTATAATCCCTGGAGAGGAAAACATCCATCTCTCTGCGGCCTCCATCCCCTGGGATGAAATTACTGTGAAAAATTCCAGAATCCCACACCGCAATCTCTACTTAAACAATTCTGTGCTTCCAAGGTTCTGGATCCTATAAGACACGAGCAGAATATTATATATCTTATACAGTCAAACTAAAAATTATTCAGACATTTTTTATATTTATATGGGTGCAGGACACTATAGTTCATTTCTGTAAGTGAGGATAGCAAAATAAAGTAAACCGACATATTATACCCCAAAATTCTTCATGCAGTGGACTACCAGTGAAACTGATAAAAAATTATTCAGACACTTTGACCTGACAATGTTTTTCTTAAGTGTTATCTGACATAAGATTATTTTTTTCTGACACAGTTTAACTCTGACATCTTGTCATATGTTATTACCATTTTTTTTAAAAACTATAGTGAATAAACTGTATTAATGAATATAAATGTTCACGGTGTCTGAATAAATGTTGGTTTGACTGTGTGTGTGTGTGTGTGTGTGTGTGTGTATAATATATATATATATATATATATATATATATATATATATATATATATATATATATATATATATATACAAATTACACAAAAGTATATAAGAAAGACTGATGGACCAATTTCACGCTTTAAAGAGTGCTCCAAATAATAATGGGGCTCTGGTAAAACACTTACAATAACATAATAAAATATTAGCAATTTATACAAAAAAAAAAAAAAAAAAAAATATTTAATCAAAATACACAGCTATTACTAAATGGCTATCAATGAAGAAAGATGCTTCTTTTTTTTTTACCAACAGGGGCTGATAACCAGTCAAACCATCATCTATATCATTTCATATCAGTCATAATCTAGTAGTAGTTGTTAAACTAATTAAAATTAACAATTAACAATTAAAAAATAAAAGTATTATTATCATGTATCTAAATAATCTAAATAATTACAATGAATAATTAACAATTGTATTAATTCTAATAATTAAATAATTTTAATGAATTTATTCAAATTAAATCACTATAATAAAACTGCAATGCCATGTATTTATGTATAAATAATCCATATATAGATATATAAATGCCATATTGTCCTCGTTTTATTAAAAATGAATTAAAATCAATAATGAAAATAATTAACATTAAACTTTTAAATACTTAAAATACAAATATCAATGTACTTTATGTATAAATAATCCATATAATGCACCTAACTTCATACTTAAATACTATTTTATATACACTGAAATTAATTAATTTAAATTCAACATTGAAATTGAGATTTTATGTTAAGCAATCTATCAAAACTGCACAGCGTACATTTTATGTGAACTCTGAGGCTCATACAAATTAATGAATAATGACAGCAATTTAAAATTACAGTCAGCCTCTACATTTTCGCAGTAACACTTTTAACAGAACATATTATACAAGTATCCGTAATCTAATTAAACAAAGCAAGTGAATGAGGGCGTATATTCATCCAAACCTGCCTACAGCTCTCTCTCATTTATTTACATATGGACGAGCTCGGCTCTGTCCACCTCCAGATAACGAGAGACAAGTGAGGTAGATGTAGCACATCAATTCTCCAAATGAAACCGGTGCAACTGCTTGAAACCGATGACTCATCAGGAGCAAAAACGGCCTTGTTTTGCAAGAAGTTTTGTTAGCCATCATTACATCTTCTACAGTTTTTGTAACGGTTTCCTCCTGAAGTTCACTTGTAATGCTTCATGCACTAAAAACAGTCATAATTTAGGCATAATCTCCATTCATTTGCTTAATACTATGTATTAAGACATGACGTCAAACATTACTATTTTACTTAAAAATATGCAAAGCATTTTAGTTTAGGATTACAACGAACCATTTATTTTAGGATGTCTATTATTAATTCCTCAAGAAATGTCACAAATGTATCATTGTTAACAAGAGGTGCTTACTATCCCTTAAGGGATGTAAAGAATCTGTCACTTAATGAAAATATATTTAGATGGGAAATATATGTTAATGATGAATGATTGGTCTATAAGTAAAGCCTGTGATAATGTAGTAGAATCAAATGTGATCCCATTGCCATTTAAACTCTGCCCTAAAATGTGATTGCAGTCTAAATTGCATTGTATATTGGTGGTGACAATCCAATAAAGCGTCTCGGAGCATGTTGGCCTATAGAGACTATTTTCACTCATGCCGTCTGATGCTTTACACAGAGTATAAATGTTTCTGAACACCATGATATACTTCTGAGGAGATATACGTCATGTTATTTCCAATTAGACTTTCAGTGTATTTCTGCTAGAGTTTAAAACAGCTTTTTTTTGACTGGGAAATCATAGTCCTATAGTCACCTCACTTATTCGGAGAATCTTCTGGCTTGCATTGATTAATATTAAAACAGACACTGCTTTTAAAGGAAATTTTCATGCAGCTCTCTATTAATAAGTTAAATCCCTAAAATTATACCAAACCTAACATGTCACTCGCAGTTCTGTCACATCCACTGTCAAAACATTGTTAGCCACAGGCATCACACCGGTCACTGACCTCATAGTGCACCAAAATGATATCAGCAGTTCTGATCTGATTGGCTGGTTCTACACAACTTCTGGGAACTTCTGAGCATCAGTCCACCTGGAATCTAAGTCATTTTAGTGTCATCAAATGGTACACAAAGTTTAGTTTAAAGCTCTTTAAAGTTAACTATCCAAACTGTACACTCTAAAAAATGCTGGGTTAAAAACTAAAACCCAGCGGTTGGGTTAAATGTTTGCCCAACCTGCTAGGTAGTTTTATTTAAAGGGTTAGTTCACCCAAAAATGAAAATAATGTCATTTATTACTCACCCTCATGCCGTTCCACACCCGTAAGACCTTCATTAATCTTCGGAACACAAATTAAGAAATCCGATGGCTCAGTGAGGCCTGCATAGCCAGCAATGACATTTCCTCTCTCAAGATCCATTAATGTACTAAAAACATATTTAAATCAGTTCATGTGAGTACAGTGGTTCAATATTAATATTATAAAGTGACAAGAATATTTTTGGTGCGGCAAAAAAAACAAAATAACGACTTAAATAGTGATGGCTGATTTCAAAACACTGCTTCACGAAGCTTCGGAGCGTTATGAATCAGCGTGTCGAATCATGATTCGGATCGCGTGTCAAACCGCCAAACTGCTGAAATCACGTGACTTTGGCGCTCCGAACTGCTGATTCGACACGCTGATTCATAACGCTCCGAAGCTTCATGAAGCAGTGTTTTGAAATCGGCCATCACTATATAAGTCATTATTTTGTTTCTTTGGCGCACCAAAAATATTCTCGTCACTTTATAATATTAATATTGAACCACTGTACTCACATGAACTGATTTAAATATGTTTTTAGTATATTAATGGATTTTGAGAGAGGAAATGTCATTGCTGGCTATGCAGGCCTCACCGAGCCATCGGATTTCAACAAAAATATCTTAATTTGTGTTCCGAAGATTAATGAAGGTCTTACGGGTGTGGAACGGCATGAGGGGGGAGTAATAAATGACATTATTTTTATTTTTGGGTGAACTAACCCTTTAACTCAACTATTGTTTAAAAATTGCTTGCTTAAAATGAACCCAAAGTATGTTGGAAATTAAAATGTATTAATATGTTTAATAAATTAACATTTATTAATAAGCTTAATGAATAATAATTAATACATATTTATTAAATTGCTTATTAATAAATGTTCAGCTTTTGATTATTATTGTTGCCTCTAGTGATTATGTCTGATTTTTAATTTCCAACCTATTTTGGGTTCATTTTAAGCCAGCCATATAGTAACATTTAACCCAACCACTGGGTTAAAACAACCCAATCTCTGGGTTTGTCTATTTTCAACCCAACTTGGGTTGTTTTTAAACCAGCATTTTTTAGAGTTTATATTTCACTATGTTTTTGAGTTATCTATGAAATAACATTTATAGACAGAAATTCTAATTACTGTTTACAAAATTGTGATCTAGTGTTTGACACTATGTACAAGAAATGCAATTTTTACTCTATATTATATTATCACTGTTATTGTCTGGATAGGTAAATTGACTGATCAAACAGAATTGTCTGGAATATAAACAATATTTTGTGCTTGATAAAATTGTACACAATCAAAAACCCCATAACCCCACTATTTCCAATTTGGACCCCTAAAAGTTTAGAAACTACCAGTCAGTTCCACTCAATATCAAAACTTAAACTAAGGCCCTGTTTACACCTGGTATTAAGATGCGTTTTGGTCCATTGGATCAAGTGGACAATGCTAAAAACGTGTACACAGGGTCTAAAATGTTTTGAGATATTGTTTTTTTGGCACACAAAAATTATTCTCGTCGCTTCATAACATTAAGGTTGAACCATTGTAGTCACATGAACTGTTTTAAATATATTTTTAGTACCTTTCTGGGCGTTTGAAAGTCTAAGTTAACCTGCTCTCAATGCAGGCATAATTTGAAGCTATATGCAACATGACATGATAGGAACAGGATATCCTGTGGCATTATGCCATTTTTTCAACAATATAAGTTCCTGGTTTGAGACCAGCAGACCAGGAGTGATATTGAGAAATTTTTCCACACCTGAAGCACCATTTCTGCAGTGGAAAATGACTCCAGATTGGGAACTGGCACCCTGGTGGTGGAAAAGGGGCTTTAGAGTCCGTCCTTCAAATCATTCTTTGTGTCAAAATTTTAAGTGCTCAAAAAAAAGCTCAGAACAGTACCAGCACACCTCTCTTCAACAAGCAGCATGCTTTGAGGTTTCACTCATGTCTAGAGAACAAATGGTGAAGGACAAGCTACAAGTTTAATACTCGGGGTTAGTGATTTGAACAAATCCATAATCCTAAAATCTGCCAGTACTAACAGTGATGCTTGACTTGGTAAGCTCTACTAATTATTACACAAATCTCAAGATATTACAGGAACAGTCTTTCACTTTCACTGTGATCTAGTTTATGGTGTCAGGACGTCTCTGGAGCATAAGCTATTCACAGAAGACAGATTTGCACTTTTTTTTCCCCCATATTCAATGCAGCATGTAATTACTACCCTCTAAAGGTGCGAGAGCACAAATGTCATACTGTAGGAAAACTGGCATCTTTCTTACACACATTTAGTCTCATGAGAATGAATTTAAGATGAAAAACCATCTCAGTTTATAATGATGTGCGAATGGAGTGAGAGTTCTCTTTCTCTAGAGGACACTTGAAAAAAGCTTCCTGTCCAATACCTCCCTAATCCTCGATTTATTTGTACTTTGCATGCAGACAATAACAAGAACATCAGCCAGTGTCTAATGATGCCTTAGTCCAAGCACATAGTTGCTCTATTTTAAAAAGCAGTAAAATTGAATAAAATATCCTCCTATTCACGCACGCTTTCTAAAACACAGACAATTTTATTTATGTACTTAAAACTTCAGAGACGTAGGAATGTTTACGAATCCTGTATAATTTAAGGATTTTACATTTAAATAATTTAATATAACTATTACTATTTAAAGGAAATTAATATAATTTGGAGTGCTATTAAACTTATTTCACGCAGTTGACACAATTTCCGATGGTGGACAATAACAAAGTATTTTTACTTTGTTACTGTATACTTAAAGGGTTAGTTCACCTAAAAATGAAAATTCTGTCATTATTTACTCACCCTCATATTGTTCCAAACCCATACATCTTCAGAACACAAATTAAGATCTTTTTGATTAAATCTGAGAGATTTCTGTCCCTCCATAGACAGCTACAGTACACAACTGACACTTTGACGCTTCAGAAAGTTCATAAAGAGATCATAAAACTAATCCATATGAATTGAGCGGTTTAGGCCAAATTTTCTGAAGAGACATGATTGCTTTTTATGATGAACAGATTGAATTTAGACTTTTATTCACATATAAACATTGATCAGCGAACATAAACAGAAGCTCAACCGAACCTGCTTGACACAAGAGAACAAACCTCATTGGTTCTTGCGGAAGCTCAAACGTGCTGCGTAACACGAGAATGAACCTCATTGATTCTCGCACATCAATCAAACATGCTTGAGCTTCCATTTACCACAACTGATGAGTTGATGAATGTTTATATGTGAATAAAGGCCTAAATTCAATCTGTTCATCATATAAAGCTATCGAGTTTCTGCAGATAATTTTGCACTAAACCGCTCAATTCATATGGATTCGTTTTACAATCTCTTTATGAACTGTTTTAAGCGTCAAAGTGGTAGTTATGTAGCTGTCTATGGAGGAACAGAAAGCTCTCAGATTTCATCAAAAATATCTTAATTTGTGTTCCGAAGATCAATGAAAGTATCTGTACTTTATTAGAGTATTTTTATTTTAGGAAACTTTTACTTCACTACATTCCAAAGCATAATATCACGTAATTTTCAATTACCTATAAAATTGGTTCGGAAATCGCACCAAACGATTCATTTAAGAATTGGACTGATCCGATTTGCATCTGTTCTCGAGTCAACAACTCACTGATTCAAATGATCCGGTCAGAGCGAGTCTCCAACTAGTGATTCACTGAATTCACAAGTCTGACTCAAAATGAGCTAAAAACAAGAGATCCTCAGAGCTTGAGCGTGCAACTGATGGCACGAAAACTTGGCACGCTGAATTTTACGATTTATTAAAAGAAAATCATTATGTAGGTCACAACTGATGGTTGAACTAAATCTGCTCTAAAAGGGGGAGCTGATTAAGCCCATTGTTTGAAATGCTTGAATGTCCACATTTGTGTATAAGTATGTTTCAAATGAGTATGTTTGCATATGATTCTTCTTAAAATGTGATTTCTTAAGACTGCACAATAGTCATAACTGTTAGAACACACATGAATCAGTAAATGAGTGAATTAAGTTGTTAATGATAACGATGATTGTACAGTCGACATTTTATACTTGAGTATTGATGATCATGACTTTCCCAATGACTTTACCTTTATTAGTCCAATATGAGTTTATTAAGTAATAATATTAATACATAATATTAATAAAATGAATTAATTAGTACATTTTATACATATTTCTCTAAAAAAAAAGTCTCTTCATTCATTCAAGTGAATCTGACTATGGTATTGTTTCTGAGTATTGATCTCTGTCACCTGTTCCTAAAATATTTGTACGACTCAAAAGCTGAACATACATAAAAATAAATAAATGTATAAATAAAAATAAAAAAATAAGAGTTTTGCAAAGAAGCTGTAAATGCTTGGAGTTTAAGTGTCTCTCCAAATGTGTATATATATATATATATATTTAAAATAGCCTACAAAAACTAATATGATCACTCTTAATTATAGAGTTGTTATGTGACTTATTTAATTAATTTGACATTCTCTTTTCATCTAACCACTGGTTGCTTTACAACTGAGAATTCACATTGGCAACCCAACACCCAACATTTTCAATGCAATCTGAGCCGTATTTTCTTAAATTAATGTTTTAAATCATGTTTTTTCAAAGAAATAATGACACTAAATAAAAATTTTAAATGTACAGTTCTGATAATAACACTGCATGTTCAGTAGTGATACTGGGTTAACTTTTTACAGTTATATCTGACAGATTAAGTCTACTGCAGTTTAAACCATTAAATTTAATTTCCTCTATAATGACATGAGATTCACAGACCTCTCGCCCATCTAACCTTGCTGCTAAGGCACCTAATGCATGATGTATGAGAGCAAAGAATGCCGGCATATGCATAACCACAGCGGGAGAGACTAGCTAAAGGCGAGGTTATCTCGAGTCAAGTAAAATATAAAGCTTCACCTCTTTCAACAATATTAAGGTTATGATAATGTCTAGATTTATGTTGGTTTCCAAGCATGATGGATGCCAGTGGAAGCAGCCTCAAGTTAAAGCAGAATCTCATAGTGGGAAATAAACATCAACCCAAAGGAAGCAGATTCTTGTGCTATGCTTTGTTTTTTTCTAAGCAAATTTTCATTGGCTGCCAAAATGATTCTGTATGTTATGACTGTGTGATTGAAAATGAGCTATAATCATCATGCTAATGTGTTAAGCACAAAGAGGAAATGAATAATGTCTTTCCTCTCACTCTCCCCAGGCTTTCAATTGGATGATGACCAAAGTTGAAACACCAAGAACAAAATAAGAGAGAGAGGTGCCAAACTCGATCATACCCCATTCATTCATAATGTTCATTTTCAGTCTGCCAGAACAGAGGAGAAAACAGAGGCATTTGTCTTTGTTTATGTGTGCATGGGGGGTTTTATATCGCATGTTCGCATGTTTTGCCATGTGTCTCTGCATTATATATTTGGAGCTGTGTGCCAATATGATTCTTTGAAGAAAGCAATAAAGCTAAATAAGAGATAATATGCAGTCAGCAGGTCATTATCGCTAAATAAATCCGACAGGGTGATCGGGACCCCGCCGTGAAGCAAACCATCATCCTGAAAAGGTTTATTTTGCGATAATGACCATTTGACTGCACATCATCCCACTTATTACACAGCTACTTACCACATAAATAAATAAATAAATGGACATCAAATATTGATTTGAGTTGAAATTATTCTGTTATGTGAGAAGAAAGAGACTGCGGAGTGATAGCAGAGACAACAAATGAACACAGCTATGTGGGAAATCCATCGGATAATGGTCAATTATACAACTATATTAAAATATTTTACTGCAGAATGACCAATCAGAGTCAAGTATTCCGAATAGCCATATAATATATAAAAATACAATTTATAAAAATATTATTTATTTTCACTGTTCAGGTTTATTGATCTGTTGACTGCAAATCAAAGCAAAAGGCAAAACACAAGTATATGCAATATAAAACCCCCATCATGGAAATTTCCCATCATGCATCCTGGCATCTGCTGTATTTCTCACCTGATTAAAGGGTTAGATCACCCAAAGATGAAAATTCAGTCATTAATTACTCACCCTCATGCCGTTCCACACCCGTAAGACCTTCGTTCATCTTCGGAACACAAATTAAGATATTTTTGATAAAATCTGATGGCTCAGTCAGGCACTGCCAGCAAGTTAATTAACACTTTCAGATGCCCAGAAAGCTACTAAAGACATATTTAAAACAGCTCATGTGACTACAGTGGTTCGACCTTAATTTTATGAAGTGACGAGAATACTTTTTGTGCGCCAAAAAAACAAAATAACGACTTTATTCAACAATATCTAGTGATGGGCGATTTCAAAACACTGCTTCATGAAGCTTCGAAGCTTTACGAATCTTTTGTTTCAAATCAGTGGTTCGGAGCGTGTATCGAACTGCCAAAGTCACACACCCTAGTGGTGAACCATTGAAATTTCGAAACACTTATGACGTAACAAAGCCTCGTTTACTGAAATCACGTGACTTTCACGCTCCGAACCACTGATTCGAAACAAAAGATTCGTAAAGTTAACCCTTTAATATTAGTATCCACTTCCATCGCCCAGAACAGTTGAGGTGTGGAGGTTAAGTATCCATTTAGGCAGTTGCGGGTGATACCAGAGATGAGGGAGAAGGGAAGCGAAAAGGTAAATTACAGCCTGCAGCAGTACATAAGCATAATGAAAGACTACAGTGCAGGTTAAATAGATGGGTTAGAATAAAGATGACACAAGCTTTCATCTTTGATTATAATCATAATACAGGCTTAACGCTTCAGAATGACATTCACCTCAAGAGCTTCAACCTAATGAGCAATGTTAATCGAAATGGCATATAATCATATACTGAAACTTCCATATTGTATTCAACACAGCATAAAACAGACAACTTAAACTTATTTATTTCAATTAGTTGCTAAAGCAACATATCATCCAAGGCGAGTTGATTATGATTTCACTTTTTTTAAACTTTAGTTAGTGTGTAATGTTGCTGTTAGAGAATAAACAACATCTGCAAAGTTAAGACGCTCAAAGTTCAATAAAGGGAGAAAATTTACATAAACCCTGCCCCCGAGAACACGCAACAAAGGGGTGAGGCCATGTTATTGCAATACAAAACACAAATGCAATAGCATGTCATAAAAGCAAGATGCCAACATAAGTTATAACCGTAATTAAACTGAACTATACCTGTTCTATCTTCATGCAGCATATATTCTCTAGCTCTGTAGGATCTTACAACAGTTCCCACACGAGCAATTTATAGATTATCATGACAAAATATGCTAATCAATGACTTTAAGATAGTTAACTCCACATCAGCTGCATAAATTCATCAACTAACCGTTCAGAAATGCCCTGTTGCATTCTACATGTTGTCACTTCTTCTTGAGTCTCTCCATCATTGTTCGACTCCGGATTGAAACAGTTTCTGACATTTTCAGTGAGTCTGTGAGAGGTAATCGGCGCTGCTAACACGAGCTCTTGAAACTCCGCCCTCTTTTTGGAAGCAGCAGCTCATTTGCATTTAAAGGGACACACACACAAACGGAGCGTTTTTGCTCACCCTCAAAAAGTGACAAATTTAACATGCTATAAAAAATTATCTGTGGGGTATTTTGAGCTAAAACTTCACATACACACTCTGGATACATCAGAGACTTATTTTACATCTTGTAGAAGTGGCATTATATCACCCCTTTAAAGTACTAAAATTGCTAAAACTAAAATAAAAATAAATGAAAATATACTAAGAAATGTTTACAAAACACTAATAGAAATGACAAAAGCACATAACAAAATTACTAAAACTTAAGGTAAAATTAAAATGAAAAATATAAAAAAAATACATATAAAAATAAGCCTACTAAAATAATACTGGTTCAAAGGATAACATAACACAAGAGTTTTTGAACCAATGCTAGGGGAAATGTAACTGAATCTTAGTTCCAAAACCTTAACTTTGTGACAACTTGCCCCATGTCAGGGCTATTCACACTGTCAGTTTAAAAATGACAACCGCATTTACTTACAGGTGTGAGTCTTCAAAGGTTCTGTTTACACAACATTAAAGGGATAGTTCACCCAAAAATGAAAATGATGTCATCATTTACTCACCTTCAAGTTGTTCCAAACCTGGCTGTAACCAAACTATTGATGGGCCCCATTGACTTCGATAGTATGGGGGGGGGGAATATTATGGAAGTCAATGGGATCCATCAATTGTTTGGTTACCAACATTCTTTAATATATCTTTTTCTGTGTTCAGCGGAAGGAAGAAATTCATACAGGTTTGGAACAACTTCAGGGTATGGAAGCTTGTTTCCGCCTCAGAATAAAACACAATTCCAACTTTTTTCCTCAGAATTGCGAGTTTATATCTCGCAATTCTGAGAAAAAAAAGTCAGAATTGTGAGAATAAAGTCAGAAATGTGAGTTTATATCTTGCATTTCTCATTTGTATCTCGACTTTATACCACAAAATTCTGACTTTATAGCTCGCAATAACTCACAATTGCGAGTCAGAAAAAAAAATCAGAATTGCAAGAAAAAAGTCAGAATTGTGAGATAAAAAGTCGCAATTACCTTTTTTTTTTTTTTTGGTGGCGGAAACTCCATATGAGGGTGAGTAAATGATGACAGAATTTTTAGGTGAACTATCCCTTTAAAGGGGGTCGCACACTGGACAAGAAGCGCATGCAGACACACTTTTGGCAGAGGTTGTGTTATTCAGCCTGAGGGTGGCGCTCTAATGTTGATTGACTGGATTTAAAGGGTTAGTACACCCAAAAATGAAAATTCTGTCATTAATTAATCATCCTCATGTCGTCCCAAATGACTTTCGTTCATCTTCAGAACACAAATTAAGATATTTTTGATGAAATCCAGGGTATCTGAACCACACATAGGAAGCAAAGTCATTGCACCTTTTGAGTTCCAAAAAGGTAGAAAAGTGATTCAACCTTAATGTTATGAAGTAACGAGAATGCTTTTTGTGCACAAAAACAAAACAAAAATAGCGAATTTATTCAATAAATTTGTCTGCCCCATCATAATGCCACGCTATTTTCGTTGCAGAGCTTCAATGTTTACGTCCAAACGCAGGCTCAGTATTGGCCGGCTCTGATCACATGAGCAGCGTGACGCATGCAGTTATAATAGTCATTACAATTCAAGTCTTATCAGAACTGGTAAAACCTGAAAGCCAAAGAAAGTAAACAACGGTATTTTTTTACTTTCTTTAGACAATATACAATATCACTCAATATTACTATTAAATACTATGGTAATGCCTTAAATGAGTCATACCTGTCACAAAAATCCCTTCTCTGCCTTCTCTTATAAAATAACATTTTTATCATAGTAAAATCTACATATCGCTCCCAACAAAAGTATTGTGTAGTGTAAAACATGTTGAAGATTAGCAGACAGGCAGTCCATTCATTAAATGATAAGCTATTTCCTCACAAAAGCGGTTTATTCAGTGTAGTGAAGCCTCTTCTCCATTGACATCCATTCCAAAAAACAGCCTCTGGTCTCCTTTCCTGCGTATGGACACAGCCGAGCGTTGCAGGCTTGCCTTAGTGAATTTGACAAAATATTTAGCAGTGCGTAAGTTGTACGGCAGGCTAAGTTACGCACAGCTGGTGCAACCGGCCCCAGATGGGGTGGAAGACAGTGATTGAATTTAAAACTTTTAGAAGACACGCAGCTCATACCTGCATCTCTAAAAGTTAACCAAACGACACATGAGACCATGCAACACACAAAAGTCACGAGTGGCTCTATTGCATTATAATACGTGACAGGCAACTAAGACAGTTCAGTTAAAAAAGCAACGGTCTAAAAATGTACAGATGTCAATTTGGTTATAGAATGCGGTTGTTACTTCAGTAAATAAACAAACTGTGTGTGAACATGACCTTATTAAGCACTCAAACACAGGACTAACAATTGTGATCTGCTGCTGTGTGAACATGGCCTATAGTACAGATACAACTAGTGAAGATTTGGAGCTAAACCAAGCCAAACTGTAAGAGAAAAAAAAAAGAAGAGTCTTAAATATCGAAACAGATTTCTAAAGCTTTTGAGCTCTCTGCTTTGACATCGATTTGCCGGCATGTTTACTTGTTTTGCCTTTCTCAATTAGCACTAAACCTCAGCGCTCTTGTTTTTCTCAACACGTCGTGTTTTCGCTGTCCCAGCGTTTCCAAAGCACATGCTCTGAATACAAAAGTGCCCAAAAGCAGACACCAGGCACCCACAATGCCTCTGTTCCTGTGCCTACCTTTCTCCAACAGACTGATGGGAAGGTCAAGGAGGACATGGGCAGGGACTGTTTGTGGAGTCCCGGCGAGAATTGAATCAGATCTCCGGCACATCAGCACCGCAGCACAAATTAAGCTCCCCTGTTGCGCTGCTGAAGTATTTGTGAGTGAATTGATAAATGCTTTTCAAAGCAACCGAATTTTCTCCAAACACACACTGCTGAATTATGTATAGTGTCTGCAACTGCAAGTCTCTTTGTTGCTGTGTGTTTGGATTCTGCTTTACATGAAACCTGATTTAGCAACAGACGAAATGTCAACTTTAGCCAAGTCTGCAAGCACGGGGATTGTTCTTATGCCTTCTGCCGGAAGATCAGACGGTAAAAGCTTTTCTGTAAACTGACTGCATGTGAATGCAAAAGTGTAGTATTTGCATCTCATTTACTCAGTTGTGTATCAGTCAAGCATGTGCTTGTGTGGATTTGTGCAGAGTAAAGAAAAATCACCATCTATCTCTTTCACTCTCTTTTCACTGAATAAGAAAAGCTCAATTAGCTTCATTTAAACAGTTCACCCAAAAATGAAAATTCTGTCATTTAAAGTTGTTCCAAACCTGTATCAATTTCTTTCTTCTACAGAACACAAAAGAAGATATTCTAAAAGAATGTTAGTAACCAAACAGTTCTGGTTATCACTGGCATTCCATTTCTCAAAATATCTTCTTTTGTGTTCTACAGAAGAAAGAAAGTCATATAGGTTTGGATTGAGAAGAGGGTAAATAAGTAATGAGAGAATTTTCATTTTTGAGTGAACAATGCCTTTAAGGAAAACATTTTGTTGTTAAATTAAGACTTAAAATAATTATTTGTTTGAATGGATTTATTTTAGTCTCACCATATAAATCTACTGTAAATTCATTCAAGAAAACGACTTAACAGCATTCAAACTTACGTCGACACACCACACTTAAAGGGATAACTCACCCAAAAATGAAAATTTGATGTTTATCTGCTTACCCCCCAGGGCATCCAAGATGTAGGTGACTTTGTTTCTTCAGTAGAACACAAACGATGATTTTTAACTCCAACCGTTGCGATCTGTCAGTCATATAATGCTTGCCAATGGGAACTCCATCTGTAAGAGTCAAAAAAACAAGCACAGACAAATCCAAATTAAACCCTGCGGCTCGTGACGACACATTAAGACACGAAACGATCAGATTGTGTGAGAAACCGTACAGTATTTATATCATTTTCCACCTCTAAAATACCACTACAACGGAAGTGATGTCTTGCGCTCATTGAAGTATAAGCGCGAGACATCACTTCCGTCATCAGAATGCGCGTTCAGACCTCACCAACCGGATGCGCAAGGCAGTTGGACATAGTGGTGTTTTAGAGGTGAAAAATGATATAAATACCGTTTGGTTTCTCGCACAAACCGATCGTTTCGTGTCTTAGGACATCAATGTGTCGTCACGAGCCGCAGGGTTTAATTTGGATTTGTCTGTGCATGACTCTTATAGATTGTGTTCCCATTGACATGCATTATACGACTGACAGACCGCAACGGTTGGAGTTAAAAATCATCATTTGTGTTCTACTGAAGAAACAAAGTCACCTACATCTTGGATGCCCTGGGGGTAAGCAGATAAACATCAAATTTTCATTTTTGGGTGAACTATCCCTTTAATGTATCAGGCCATGTGCACTGCCTCTGCTCCTCTGATGAACTCACTCTGCTTTAACACAGTAAAAAAAAAAAATCATATATTAGTAATATTAAAATATCACATTAGTGTATTACTACATAACATCATTACACATTTTTAATAATTTCATTTATTTATTAATTCGTTCATTCAATTATTCAATCATTTTCAGTGTTGGGGTAACGCATTACAAGTAACATGATGGTTATTGTAGATCTAGATTAAATGTGAACATGCATTTACTCATCTCACTTGCACAAAAACATTCAGTATTCCTCAAAATGAAAAAAAAAAAAAAAACAGTGAAATGCAAACTCAGAATTTAACATAAACCTGTAATAATTAACTATATTAAATTAAATACATAAAGTATATTTGTGTAATCATCTTTATTAACCAATGTCTTTGCTGCTGACCTTCAATGATCCAGTTCAACCATACTAATAAGCAAAAATGACTTTAGATTAGATTTAGAAATAAGAGTGTTGAACTTCCTTCTCCTGTATCCTATTCTTTTTTAATCCAGAATGGCAGCACAGCTGAAAGGTTAGTTTGAGCTGCGGCCTGTACTGTACAGGCATATATATGCATTTCCTTCAGCCTGTGGCTTATTTATTAGGGCCCGATGGTGTGAGGACCCTATTGTAATTGCTCAGTCAATTATTCTTCTCTGAAATGAATTGCATTTTTGAGGGCCTAAACATGCTCGAAAACTCATGAAACTTTGCACACGCCTCAGAATGGTGAAAATTTACGTCTGATATGGGTTTCAGAATTAGGTGTGGCAAAATGGCTTGATAGCACCACCTACAAAATTTCAATTAAGCACCCTTCACGTTTCATGTACAGGTATGAAATTTGGTAGACACATGTAAGGAAGTACATGTACAAAAGGAAGTGAGATATTTTGAATTTTCTCTGTAAAATTTTTTGCCATTTCCAGCCGTTGTACTTTAACAAACTCCTCCTAGAGATTTTATCAGATCAACATCATATTTGGTCAGTCTAATCTAAAGGCCTTTGTGACGTTAAATTTCAAAGATCTTGAGTTTTCGCTGAAGGGCGTGTCCGTGGCGGCCTGACAATATTCGATGTTTCTCCATGAAACAGGAAGTTGTTGTAACTCAGGCATACAATGTCCGATCTGCTCCAAACTTCACATAATTGATAATAGTCTTAGCTTGACATCTACATGGCAATATTCAGTTACAGTCAAAGCGCCACCTGGTGGCAGCAGGAAGTGTGGCACGTCAAAATGACTGCCATATTTCTCCTGTATTTACTCGCTTACATGCATGTCACCCACTATTCACTGTTTTCATAAGGCCATTGGGTGGCGGTGGCCCCGGGTGTGAGGGCCCTTTCATCGCTGCTTGCAGCTTTAATTTCACTTTTGGTGTGAAAGGCCCTTAACATTTGCCAAAAATATAACTTCTTTGTTGTTACCAAAAAACAAACAAGCAAGCCCAGCCCAGGTGAGAAAAACTTTTCATAGAAAGTAACTAAGTAACACAATTAGTTACTTTTTTAGGGAGTAACGCAATATTGTAATGCATTACTTGTAAAAGTAATTTTCCCCAACACTGTTCATTTTTAATTTATTCATTCCTCTATTCATTATTTTTTTTATTAATTCATTTAATGTATTTATTTATTTATGTTTTTTTTTTTTTTTTTTTTAACAAACAGCTATTGATAGCAGGCTTTATTTACAGAAAAAAAAATACAGAGATAACCATATTTTAATTTTGTAGAATACTAAATTAAATAAACAGCATGAATGGATAATGATAGATTTAAACACACACACACACACACACACACACACACACACACACACAACTGGTTATGGTCAACAAAAATTATTCTTGTCCCAACACATACAAGGTATAAGTTGCTATGTTCAGGGCTCCCACAGTCACGGGAAAAAAAACGGGAAAAAACATTCAGAAATTTCTTCACTGTGATTTATAGGTCTAGAAAAGAATAAAATCTTTATTCTTATAAATTTTTATAATATACACATATGCAAGTTCTGGCATGAAACCTAGATGGTGCATTCTCCTTAACTCAATTTGGTAGCAATCACATCATCATCTACACAGCACAGCTGATTGGTTGTTGTTGCATCAACGGCCAATGAGCTGCAGCTCAACATTCAAATACAGGCAGTGTTGCTGTTAGCAGTCTGCATCGCACTTTCAGAAGCCCTCCACCTTCCCCAGCTCCACCTGTATAGATCTGCTACGGGGGTATATATCATGTATGTTACATGTGCAGCAGCATGTCTTACATGCTCACAGCAATGTCTGTGAATGTACTGGCAGTAGCAAGTCTCGGTACTTGCTCTGCAGCAGCAGTTCTATAGCAGATCTATTCTACCAAGTCCAAATACATCAACATTGCCATATTTTTGAGTTAAATCTCTGTAAAACTATTTTTAAAAACCCTAATCCTGTAATTTGAATTACTGGAACCAACATGGAAATTCATGGGTAGTGGAAAACTGGAAATTCATCTTTTCATGATATAAAGGCCTACAGTTGCTAACAAACACAAGCCTGAAACTTTGTCATTGATCCTCCTGAGAGGGATTGACATGCTAGGTGACATCTTGACTACTGTATATCAAGAACTTATGGGGAACAATCTCCATACAACACAGAGAATTCTTGTCAGCTTTGGATATGATGCAATCACGAGAAAGCTCCCCATCCCTTGTGTATATACGGCACGGCTGTTTTCAAAAGAATGCTTCAGTATGATGTTGAGGAAGCTATGCAGGTAAACAAAGCAATCGTGCTCATTTTGTTTTTGAATTCAATATGAAGAATACTGAAACACAGACAACTTTGTTCAGATTTATCATCAGCATGTGGGTGAACGGTCTAAGCAAAACCAAATCGAAAGCCTATAGTACAGAACTAACGTGGAGAGAGGAAAACAATCTTGAAATCGTTATAAAATGCTGTAATCAATTATTAACACTTATCTCCTTGAAATGATAATTTGCTTCAGAAAGTGGTATCCTCTTTGAGCCCAAACAGGAGGCTTTTGGCACTATTTTGAAAATGCTGTTAGCAGAAAATATGAGGGTCTACCTGATATTTCTAAAGGTTATAACACGTCTTGCTCAGCGGTTGTCCTCGTGGCTGTATCAATAAAAGGTTGTGCCTGTCAGTGTTAACAAATCCACTGACAAATAACAGGGCAGCGTGCCATTTTGATTTCCAACTGTCCGTGCAGTAAAGGTAAAGCTCTGAACACGTTTCTGGTCTTTGGGTTAAATTGCTATTGCGGTGTGTCCGTTAAAGGACAGTGAGCCTCAACTGTTAATCCGGACAGCGTCTTTTATTCTTTTCAGGAATACATAGGCAATTGAGAACTTTTCTACTCTTAACTAAAATAGAGAGTGATAGGAAATTATTGGTTAAAAATAAAAGGTTTCAAATAAGGGCTTTCATATTTGTTCTTTTATTATATTATGCTATTGTATTCTACAAACCCACAACCTTAGTATTAAACTTCAGTGCATAACTTGCAAAGTTGTTCTATTACAGACATGAATGATTCTTCAAATCATGTGGCTTGTTGAGGAGAAGTGTGCTATTACTTTTCTAAGTGATTGCACTTAGGATATTCACCTAGCGGATAATACAATGAAAAAATCTTACAGTCACAGAAGGAGGGAACTGAGCCATATCTATCATAGAGATTGTAAATTAGACCAGGGCAAAATCACCTAGCAAGTAGCAACCACTTAACAACCACTTAGAACATCCCAGAAACCACTTTGCGACCACCTGGAACACCCAGCAACCACCTAACAACCTTCCAGAACACCCCAGCAATCCCCTAGCAAACCAGAACCACCCAGAGCAATCGAGTAACCACTCAAAAAAAAAACAGCAATCCCCCAGCAATGCCCTGGCATCGTGACATAGGCAAAGACCACTCTAAAAATGTCTAGTTCCTTAAAGGGATAGTTCACCCAAAAATTAAAATTCTGTCATTAATTACTCACCCTCATGTCATTCTTCGGAACACAAATTAAGATATTTTTGATGAAATCCGAGAGCTTTCTGTCCCTCCATTGACAGCTGCTCAACTGACACTTTGATGCTTCAAAAAGTTCATAAAGATTCATCAATTCACACATCAGTTGTGGTAAACAGAAGCTCAAGCATGTTTGCTTGACGTGCGAGAACCAAGGAGGTTTGTTCTCTCACGGCACACAGGTTCGGTTGTGCTTCTGTTTATGTTCACTGATCAATGTTTATATGTGAAAAAAAAAAAATTAAATCTGTTCATCATATAAAGCAATCAAGTCTCTTCAGAAAATTTAGACTAAACCACTCAATTCATATGGATTAGTTTTACAATCAAACTTTTTGAAGTGTCAAAGTGGTAGTTGCGTAGGCTGTCAATGGAGGGACAGAAATCTCTCAGATTTCATCAAAAAAATCTTCATTTGGGTTCCAAAGATGAACCAAAGTCTTACAGGTTTGGAACAAGAGGGTAAGTAATACTTACTAATATTTACTTTGTTAGTGCATATTACTATTCTTGTGGTGAACAATTAATCCATGCACAGAAAAAAATTGTTTGTCGTGATAATCTTTAATCAAAATCTGAAAAGTTACTTCCGGTCTGAAATGGCGTTCCTTCCCTGATGACGTCAGTTTGACGGCTTGGGTTAAAAACGCTTAAACCACTCCCCTCCAACCGTTAGTCTGCTATGAGCGAAAGTGAGAAGAGGAGCGTTAAAATAAAACCCTGCCCTCTATTCAATATTCCGTTTCACTTGGAAATACATCACAACACTGGAGAAATGTTGTTTGCAACTTCCGGTTCATGGGGACTTTAATAGGCACCTCGCATCAATTACATAGTGAGACAGTATGCTTTATACCATCACAAATAGAACCTTACGGATCCTTGTGGATCATTTTATCAGACAATATAATACAGGAAAGATACACAATGAACTCTAAATGGTGGCCATCAGAAAGGAATAGGGCTGCACGATTTATCGCACGAAAAATAACATTGAACTTAAATGCGATTATCGCTTAAAAACGATTCTTAAATGGTTAGTTCACCCAAAAATGAAAATAATGTCATTTATTACTCACCCTCATGTCGTTCTACAGCCGTAAGACCTTCGTTCATCTTCCGAACACAAATTAAGATATTGTTGATGAAATCCGATGGCTTAGTGAGGCCTTTATTGAGAGCAAAGCCATTCAAACTCTCCATAAAAAGGTCCATAAAGGTACTAAAAACATATTTAAAACAGTTCATGTGAGTTCAGTGGTTCTATCTTAATATTATAAAGCGACAAGAGTACTTTTTGTGCGCCAAAAAAACAAAATAAAGACTTTTCAACAATATCTATATGGGCCGATTTCAAAACACTTCTTCGGAGCTTTACGAATCGAATCAGTGAATCAGAGCGCCAAAGTCACATGATTTCAGCAGTTTAGCCGTTTGATAGGAGATCAGAATCACTGATTCGTAACAAAAGATTCATAAAGCTCAGAAGCTTCATGAAGCAGTGTTTTGAAATCGGCCCATATAGATATTGTTGAAAAGTCGTTATTTTGGGATTTTTTGGCACACAAAAAGTATTCTTGTCGCTTTATAATATTAAGTTAGAACCACTGAACTCACATGAACTGTTTCAAATATTTTTTTAGTACCTTTATGGACCATGAGAGTTTCAATGGCTTTGCTCTCAATGGAGGCCTCACTGAGCCATCGGATTTCATCAACAATATCTTAATTTGTGTTCTGAAGATGAACGAAGGTCTTACGGGTGTAGAACGACATGAGGGTGAGTAATAAATTACATTATTTTCATTTTTGGGTGAACTAACCCTTTAATGCGATTATGAAATCGCAAAGGCTGCAATTTTTTTTTTATGCGCAGCTTGTCAATAAAGTATGGCTCCAAATGCTAATCCATCTGAAAGCACTACGAGTTTGAAACGCTTATAATGTACATTTCAAAAAGCAACACACGTCAAACATCTTTCCAGACATGAGAAGCATTTATTAACAAATTGTCTAACGAAAGACAAAATTTAATAACATGTTTTTACTCTAAACTCACTTAATAATGACAGTTGAGCATCCTTCTGTGAGATGATGTGGCTACTTACACAGAATAAGGCAGTGGTGTGTTTATTAGTCATGTTTAATCAATCAAAGAGTTTCAATCTTCTGTTTATTCAGCTACAGCGATAGTATGATAAGGATAGGGATTTCCTGGAATGGCGTGTGTTATCTACTTCTACTGCAGGGCATATTTGGAGTTTCTGCGCGAGAGCGCCCTCTGGATTTCAGATGGAGAAACATTTACTATTGATCACAGAGCCGTACAGCTCTGACAAGCTACGCATAAAATAATCGCAGCCTTTGCCAAATAGCGTGCGGTTTAATCGCGATAAAGCATGCAGCCCTAGTAAGGAATAACCGATTTTGATATTATTGTAATAATGGATTAATTATAATGATGTATGTACTGGTATGCAATAAATGACTCACAGATGTCCATTCTCCAGGACGGATGGATTATGGATTTTTTTTTTTTTTTTTTAAGAACCAGAGGATTTTAAAAACAATAAAAATGCTGCTAATAATGATTGAACATTTGGTCGTGTGTCACAAGCAATTCTACAGTCAATCCACTTCGCAGAAACGTGAATCCGATTAATTGCTTCAACCTCACTGGCTTGCCACATCAGAAATCCACTGTTATACTTTAATACATATCTGAGAAAGAAAGAAAAAAACTCATTATCATGTCTATTTACCTACACTAAGACACAAGCATCTTTTCAGCAGTTAAGCACATGCTTGACATTTAATGACAGGAAATGTGATGTTTTTCAAATGTCATTTTGGATAAAAACAGGTCTCAGCAATTTACCATAACACTGACACAATCTCAGGGGGGAAATATATGATATTACAAATTAAAGTGTGCTTCTGAACCAATACTTTAAGACAATAAAACAAATAAAGGACCTGAATGACAGAAAATGATAAACAGTAGTTATGTTTATTATAGCATGTCTGTACACTGCATGGGCACATTATGCAAATCTTTCTTAATATATCCCACAATGCAACGCATTCAACTTGATCTTCCATTACCATGTCACAAATTACACAAATCATGCATTTTTAACATTTCCTTGTGACTAATTAGACTGCCAGGATGTTTATACACAAAACCTGAGGATTAGATGCAAAATAACAATGTTTACTTTCTGAGATAACTTCACTCTATTTTAGAAGACCATTAATATTCAGTAATATAATCGATTTTACTGCACTGAAACAGATGAGAACAAAATTTAAACTGAACACCATTGTATTCTATCCACCTTATTTTGTAATGTGGAAGATGTTTTCTGTGAAGAATAACAAAGTGCAGTAAATGGTAAAACTATTTGATATAAACCAGTGTGTTTATGATTATGATAATAAATTAAAATAATACGATAACAAATACCAGTTTTCAATATAAAGCAGCTTAATGGACTGTTTTTGAAAAAGTTAAAATAACTGGAAGCGTATGACAGCCGAAGACTGGCACATTCAAGTCACAAGTGGCCACGCCCAATCTTGCGTTAAAAATAAGGTGGATTGTGTTGCTTTACAGCTGAAATTGAATTTGTTTCATAATTGATTAATTTTACAAATTTAAAGGGATAGTTCACCCAAAAATGAAAATTCTGTCATCATTTACTCACCCTCAAGTTGTTCCAAACCTGTATAAATTTCTTTCTTCTGCTGAACACAAAGGAAGATATTCGGAAGAATGTTTGTAACCAAGCAAAAAATACTATGGAAGTCAATGGGTGCCATCAACTGTACGGTTACCAACATTATTTAAAATATCTTCTTTTGTGTTCAACAGAAGAAAAAAACTCATACAAGTTTGGAACAACATGAGTGTGAGTAAGTGGATGAAAAAATTTTCATTTTGGGTTGAACTATCCCTTTAAGCAGACAGTCTACTAATACTCTAATGACTGGTAGTTGACATTTTTATTAATAAGGTGGGAGAGAATACAAATAAGTGCATGTGTTTTGTTTTTACCAGGAGCTTCTTATCCAAAGCGAATGACATATTTCAGGAACAGTTCCCTGGAGCAGCCATCGGGTTAAGTGCCCTGCTCAAGAGCACCACACTGATAAGAGAAGTGTGCAGCTCTCAAGGGCTAAAAAGGAAGACCTTTGGATTATCAGACCAGAGCTTTAACCACTACAACACATGCTTAAAAAAAAACAAAGTTAAACTGAGTGACGTAACGGTTTCAGATCTGGGCTGGTAACTAGAAGGTTGTGAGTGCATCATTGCGCACTAGAGCAGTGATTCTCAACTAGTTTGGCCATGGGACCCACATTTTCACATGGTCATTAAGCACCAATCCAAATTTTTAGGAATTTGAACCAAGCAAATTTATTTCTCAAAAATAGTTGACACACACACACACAATCATTTACACAATCTCAAGTTGTTCCAAACCTGTATGAATTTCTTTCTTCTGCTGAACACAAAAGAAGATATTTTTTGACGGGCCCCACTGACTTCCTTTTTTTTTTCATATTTTTTTTAATTTGATTACCTATATTCTTCAAAATATCTTCTTTTGTGTTCTGCAGTAGAAAGAAATTCATACAGGTTTAGAAGAACTTGAGGGTGAGTAAATGATGACCCAATTTTTGGGTGAACTATCCCTTTAAAGGTGGAGTAAGTAGAAAACACTGTTTGGAAGTTAGTCGGGCCGACACCAACAACAAACGTGTAACCAATCAGCATTAGGGGGCGTATGACGGTCGAGGAGACAGAACGAGTAAGAGGGAGATTTAAAAACAAAAACAAAAACAAAAAAACTGCAGAAAGAGAGATGGGACACAATACAAAAGAGCTCAAAAGAATATCACTGGAATGAAGGTTTATGGCTGGGCAAGCACTTTAGGACACGCGTTAATATTAGAAAAGCTTTCCAGCACTGGAGAGAGCTAAGCGGGAAGGCCTGAAAACAGACACGGAGGCTGCTTTGATTCTGCTTCACATGTGAGTAACACTGGGTTTGATTTTCTGGGGCTGCTGTGCTGTTGGTGACTAACAACGAACTAAAAATAAAACGAAATAAAACACACTTTGTATACTGTACGTTAATTTTTTGTGCTTCCTTGTAGTTCGTTCATCAACTGCGCTTTATTTTTCGTGAAGCATTATTTTGTTGCGCGTCAGCTGTGATAAACAGACATCCACTCTTGCATTGCGTGTGTAACAGTGGCCAGCTAGTGAGAATTTTGCAGTTAAACTACTGCACACTGACGACTGCTAGAGAATGCGGTGTTTGGCGTCATTGTTAGTGCACTCGCCTTGCCTGCCAGCAGCGATCAGGCCAGAGTTCATGACCGACACGGATCAGGGTTGTTAGGATTGGAGTGTGAGATTTGGAGGCAGAGGGGTGGGTTTGTTTGGGTTGATTTCAAATATCAACAATGTCCAACAGCATTTTTCAAAATCTACTTATCCCACTTTTAATAAAACATATGGACACTGATCCTAATGAATAGAATGAACATCATACCTGCATGCAAATCCTTCCCAGCTAACACACAACATACCAGTTATGTAATTTATTGGTACTTTTTGGTAATTTCATGAATGACTAACTTTATTTCCATTCTTTTAATTATGCTAAAGCTGAAGTGAAGAGCTTGAAGAGCGGATTTCTGAAAGTCTGCTAAACCCCTTTTATTGAAATACTTCCTTTAACTGTGACACAAGCATGTTCGTTTTTGAAAAAGGGAGTTTAAAAGGTACTGCATAACAAGAATGATGCTCACTTCAACACAGTGGTTTGAAGGACAAATATCATGTCACTGCAACCTTTTGAGCATGTGACAAACTGTAAAACAATGTAGGCTAACTCAAGCAAGCTGTCTACCTGAATGCACAGTAATGATCATTTGGTGAAAGTGTAACATGCATTGTGAAAATCAATACATTTGATCTATACACAGCCAAAATATTAGCTCACAAAGTCATTTTCAACTTCTTTGTGGAAATTTAGCTCTAGTTCTTTATACTCAGAACTTTTAGTCAATGTTTGCATGTGGTTTGTGTGTTAGCATACCTGTCAGTTTGAAGGAGACATTAGAGAAAAGGTAAAATGGATGGTGTTAGGCTTTAACCGCAGACAGAATCAGTCATTTTTATCAGATTCTACATTGAATTTCTTGGGGATTTAATGCATCTCAGTTCCACCTCTCAGTCTATTTCCGTGTCTCTCCATCTCTTAAATACAAAACCGCTTTATTGGCACGACCGTAACATTATGAGGAACTGCATTATAATGATGAAGAGGTATGGAAAGGTTAATAACATTCATATATATTGCTTGACTGTGACTTTCAACTGTTGCCATGCGAAACTCCAATCGGATGCCTGGCTTTGAACAATTTTTGCATACATCATCATATAGGGCAGCAGCCCCCTCATGTCTTTACAGTTCACACACCCTCTCGAGAGAATTCACACTAAGTACTTTGGTGGGGTTGTGTCTTCATCTACAAAGCAAACCGTTGCTGACAGTGCTGCTTTCATTTGATTTGTTCAATAGGAATAGTGTTAATGGAACTGGAAGGCAAATTAACATGACATACATATTCATTTCAAATTAGAATATCTGCATTACAGGGCCAACAGCACTGTAAAGACTCCACGAGATTAAAATAGTCCGTGTCTGTTAGCTTTGAGGTCTGCAATATGCTAGTGACTAAATTAACTTTCAACAGATACATACATTTAAAAGCAAAAATACTTATGATTCGCTGGCAAATCTAAATTTCTGTGCAATAAGATTCTCTGTAGCTGTAAATGTGGGATTTTCGGAGGCATTCAGTTGAATTGACTGGATGAAAGACAAGACAGTATGCAACTGAATGTGATGTATTCCAATAAAAACACAATGTGTTCTAATAAAAACACATGCTACTCCTACAGAACGGTCAGTATAAGTGAAAGAGAAAGTGATGTGATGTGTAGCTAAGTATGGTGTCCCATACTTAGGAATTTGTGCTCTGCATTTCACACATCCAAGTGCAACACACAGCAGTGAGTATTGAACACACACCCGGAGCAGTGGGCAGCAATTTTTGCTGTGGCACCTGGGGAGTGATTGGGGGTTTGGTGCCTTGCTCAAGGGCACCTCAGCTGTGGGTAATAAGAGTGGAAGAGAGCGCTTTTCATTCACTCCCCCCACCTACATTTCCTGCTGGTACTGAGACTCGAACCCATGACCTTCGGGTTACAAGTCCGACTCTCTAACATTTAGGCCACAACTGCCCAACATAAGTAAAAAAGCCAATTGCAAAAGTCATATGCAGAGGTTGCAGACAAATCTAACTAGTAAATAGTAAAATCATGGTTCTTGAATGTAATTGAAAACCTATTTGCTATTTAAAATAATAAAGGACAAGCCTTTGGATATAGTGTAGCATCCCAATTTTCAATAAGAAATATGTCAACCATTTCACTGGGTCTATAACACTTCATGGCAAATGCTAGATGTCCCAATTTGCATACTTTTATCTATGCACTAAAAGTATGCACAAGAAAGTTTATACTTCAATGTGTATATGTGTATAGTAAGGTAAGTCCCAGTTCCCCAATCATGTCATAAAATTGTATTGATACTCCTTTGTTACTGCAAGCGGTAACAAAGTCACCACCTTAAAATTTAGGGCTGGGACAATATCTCCCGATTCAATACTATCACGATACTTGGGTGCCGATACGATATGTATTGCATTTTTTTTTTTTTTTTTTTTTTGAATTGCAATTCTACATGTATTGCGATTTGATATTGCAATGTATTGCGATTTTGCTTTGTTTTTTTAACACTAGACCATGGGGAAAAGTTGAATCATACATTTATACAGACTGCACATGATGTATAAGATGAGTCATTTGTACAAAAACAATTCATCACATCTTCCTGAGTTTTATTTCAGAAGCATCATACATTACAGTACTACATTCTCTTGAATAAATGATTCAATGACACAGTTTTTAACAGTCATTTGTCGCCTCCTAGTGGCGAAACAATGTAATCAATGTAATTTTGAAGTGCCATTTTCAGAAGGTGATAGCTATTTTGATTATATCTGTGATTATATTTGAACTATAAACATTTATCCCAGTACTTATATGATAATTTGAACTATTGTATCACAGAAATAATGATACTATGAGGTTGAAATAATAACTGCTCTCTCTGGATCAGCGGCAGCGCCAGCACAGATTTGAATGTTGCGAAATTTACATTTACATTTACTCATTTGGCAGACGCTTTTATCCAAAGAGACTTACAAGTGAGGAATACAACAAGCGAGTCGTCATGACGAGGCAAATAGACACAAAAAGTGCTCACAATACAAGTCTTAGGTAATGCTCAGAGTATCATAAGCTACAATAGAGAGGGATTAGAGATAGTGAAAGGATAGGTATAATTTTTTTTTTTTTTTTTTTTATTATTAAGATGAGGTTAAGTGCTCACGAAAGAGATGAGTTTTCAGCTGTCTTTTGAATATTGCCAGGGATTCTGCATTCCGGATAAAGGCAGGAAGATCGTTCCACCAGCAAGGAACAGTGAACGAGAATGTCCTGGAGAGTGATTTCGTGCCTCTCTGTGATGGTACCACAAGCCTTCGCTCCTTTAATGAGTGTAGGCTTCTGGTAGGAGTGTAGACTTGTAAGAGTGAGTGGAAGTAGGAGGGTGCAGAGCCTGTGGCAGATCTATAAGCAAGCGTCAACGCCTTGAATTTGATGCGAGCAGCAATTGGTAGCCAGTGAAGGGAGATGAAGAGAGGCGTGACATGGGCTCTTTTGGGCTCATTGAAGACGAGACGTGCTGCAGCGTTCTGAATCATTTGTAGAGGCCTGATTGTGCATGATGGCAGTCCAGCCAGAAGAGCATTGCAGTAATCAAGCCTATAAATGACCAGGGCCTGGACCAGAAGTTGTGTTGCATGTTCTGTTAGAAAGTGCCTGATTTTCCTGATGTTGTATAGTGCAAATCTGCATGACCGAGTGGTCTTTGCAATGTGGTCTTTGAAGGTCAGTTGGTAATCAAGGATTACTCCAAGATTTCTGGCCGAATTTGATGGGGTTATAGAAGATGTGCCTAGCTGGATGCTGAAATCATGATTTAGAGTCGGATTGGCAGGGAAGACGAGAAGCTCAGTCTTTGCCAGGTTGAGCTGTAGATGATGTTCCTTCATCCATGCGGAGATGTCCGCCAGACAGCTTGAGATTCGTGCAGCTACTGTGGGATCATCTGGTTGGAATGAAAGGAAGAGTTGTGTGTCATCAGCATAGCAATGGTAGGAGAAACCGTGTGCCTGAATGATGGGACCAAGTGATGTAGTGTAAATGGAGAAGAGGAGGGGTCCAAGCACTGAACCCTGAGGAACCCCTGTGGTCAGTTGATGAGCTTTGGATACCTTCCCTCTCCAGGCAACCCTGAAAGACCTTCCTGTGAGATAGGATTCAAACCAGAGAAGTGGAGTACCTGTGATACTACCTGTGATACAGATACTATCAAGAGATGAAGTTAAGGTGGAACATAAAGTGTCTGTTGCTTTATTCACATCCAAAGATGAGAACTGTGTGGGTGAGGGAAGAGAGGATGACACGACAGAGGAAAGATGAGAAGAAGAAAGAGAGCGCAGGTTTCGTCTGAAGGTAACTGGTAGAGGGGTTGGTGGTGAACAAATAGGGAGTTGTAGATTAAAAGTAATGAAGAAATGATCAGAAATGTGCAGAGGTTTTACCAAGATGTTGTCAGTGACGCAGTTGCGTGTGTAAATGAGGTCAAGTTGGTTGCCAGATTTGTGAGTACTTGTGGTGATGAGCCGATTAGGATCGAATGAGGCTACAAGAGAGTGGAAGTCTGAAGCATAAGGCTTCTCTAGATGAATGTTGAAATCGCCAAAAACTACAAGTGGGCTACCATCCTCTGGGAACGAGGACAGCAGCATGTCCAGTTCCTCAACAAATGTACCCAGTTGGCCTGGGGGGCGATAAATTAGTACGATATGAATTTTGGCAGGATTTGAGATTGTAATAGCATGAAACTCAAATGAATTGTTGTTGCAAAGAGAGGAATGAGTCGAGTATTTCCAATTGTCAGAAATGAGAAGACCTGTGCCCCCACCCCTCCCGGACTGGCGAGGGGTATGAGAGAAAGTGAAGTTGTTAGAGAGAGCAGCAGGGGTTGCTGAGTCCTCTGGACGAATCCAGGTCTCAGTCAATCCCAAGATATTAAGAGAAGAATTAGTAGCAAAGGCTGGAATGAAGTCAGCTTTGTTAACGGCTGACTGACAATTCCATAGACCCACAGAGACAGAGAGAGGAGTATTAGTGTTAGAAGAGGAGTAAATAGGGCGCAGGTTAGAAGCATTGCGCTGCTTTTTACGTGGGTTAGTGGAGCGTTGCCGAGAGACAACAGGAATGTATTGAAAGCACATGCTGATGATGAAGGAAAAGTATGAAAGGAGGAAGAAAGTTAAGTGCCTACCGGTGTCGTTGCTCGGTGGAGTCGCGTAGGTAGAGTCGCAGGTCTTTACCCGAGTCGGTCTGAACACGAGGAGGCTGAACGCTTCCGCGACAGCGCGCACACACACAATAAATATACAGCTTATTAAAACGTGATTAGAAGAGCTACGCCCGCCTTGCAAATTAGCACTGCAAAAGCCTAAAGCCCGTGAATGGCTGCGAATCGAAACGAAACTCTGCTCAATTACGAGCAATAACACCAATAAAGTCTGCAAACGCGCCTGTTATTCTAAACAAGTGCAATTAAAATACAATTATAGTCAAGGTACAAAATAGGACAAACACAGATACGAATTTAAATCCTTCCTAGTAGCAATAATAAACGAAGCAAATGACCCACAACAGATATTAAGCAAAAATGATTTTGCCAAAGGTTTAATAGACAGACGAATTGTTGTAATTTAGGATCGTGTGGGTGTTTGATTCGAGATTGTGCAGCACTGTCTTATTCTCTAACTCTCTCTCAGCATTCTGATGCAAATCGTAGGCTGCATGAGTAGCACGAGGGCTTTTCAGTGCATTCATTACTATATAATGTTCATGAAGTGAGATGTCACTATCAAAGGATACAGTGCTTCTTTTTTTTTTTTTTTTTTTTTAAATCGTAAAAATAGTGATAGGTGAATTGATTTTTTTTCTCCTATCCCTATTGAAATTCATCATTACTTTTAGGTTAGTTCAGAAAAAAAGTACAATGTTATAAATGGGTCACTTACAGTACCAGCCAAATACTACTCACTTAGTCCTAGAAGACCCCAATTATCAGACATGGAATTAATTAATTATACAGTAGACGAAAACATAAGTTCAAATAGGGTATTTCTAATGGTTCAACAGTACAAAGTCTAAGACCACTGACACAAACCAAAATGTACTTAAATTAGCCACCACAACCACACAGGCATTCCTAATATGCCCTCCAACTGCTAAAACACACAAGAAAGCTGTATATATGAATCAGTTGCAGAGTGTGTAAATATTGGGATATTCTTGAGGGTAATCCATAGACTGTAAAAAAAGATGGACAACGCGTCTTTTCTTCCTTCCACTATAGAAAAGTGAAGCCAAAAATATCTAATATAGTCTGTGCAGTAGTGATCCTGAGGTGGAGCCGCGGTATCAAGGTCCCGCCCACACTCCCTCTCCTGCAGACTCAATCGCAAGCACAGCTATCAATCATGACGTTACACCCCATTTTTATAGCATCAAAAACTAACTAAAAACTTATTGAGAAAACAAAGACTTGAACATACGTCTGTTTGATAAAAACTACCTAAAATGACAGAAACCGTCTTTGGAAAAAAATTTATTTGAAGTGTAATTGGATTTTTTTGTTTGGCTCGTGTCCCATTCGATTACACGGAGAGGGCGGGGTTTATGACCTATACTGCAGCCAGCCACCAGGGGGCGAACGAAATGGTTTGGCTTCACTTTTCAGGACTTGTGCGGCACACTTGGGTTAAACTGACATGTCCAGTGTTGAAGGTAAGGCAAGTTATGTAATCAGATTACTTTTTAAAGTAACTATTAAAGTAACGCATTACTTTTAAATTTACTACAAAATATCTGAGTTATTTTTTCAAATAAGTAACACGGGTTTGTTTTCCCATTTATTGACTGACAGCTCTCCTATCCCCATGTTGAGTGAAATCAGGAGTAAGTGCCACATTACTTTCCATAAAAAGTAACTAAGTAACGCCATTAGCTACTTTTTTAGGGAGTAACGCAATATTGTAATGCATTACTTTTAAAAGTAACTTCCCCCAACACTGCTAATATTACTCAGCACTTGTCCTACATCTGTACACTGTTATAAAAGTAAAACTTTCACTTAACCCTGACTTGTTTCCCCCTGATAACCATGTTGTGCTCTGGGGTGCCCTGTAGGTAGATCTCTGTGTGGGAGAGCAAAAGATTGAGAGAGACTTGGGAAAACCAAGTGTATTACTGTTGTTGAAATGTGCTGTGGCTCCTCCCTGTCCTGTGATCTTTAGCCTTAACCACCGCCTCTGGCCTCACTCAATCTTTTGAGCCCACATCATCTTTCTTCTACCTTTTCTCTTTCTGTGGCTCGTTTCTTATCTGCAATCCCACGGTGGGATAGAAATGGATGGAGAGAGTGATTTTCTCCTTTCTCACTCAGAGAATCAGATTTTTCATAGCTTTGGAGCCTTAATAAAGATCTCAGTCAGGTGTTTCTCCTAAAATAACACAAATGAGGCAATTGTCCGATCTTGGCAGACTTTGGTACTTTGGCAAATCTGAGCACAGTTTGAGACATTGTTGAGATATCTTCTATAAAAGATTCATTTTAAGCTGAATGGGGTCTTTTCCTCAGGAGAAACATCTGAAAGAGAAATATCTGAAAAAAAAAATCTGCTGAACACAAAAGAAGATATTTTGAAGAATGTCAGTAACCAAACAGTTTATGGGACCCCATTGACTTCCATCATATTTTTATTTCCATAACCATCAACTGTTACCAACAATCTTCAAAATATCTTCTTTGAGTGAATGATGACAGAATTTTCATTTTTGGGTGAACTATTCCTTCAAGTCTCTTTTAAGCAAAATCTTCAGTTTGTTCTCCATTTTAACTCATTGCTGTTACGAAGAAACAATTGAGATATTAAAGGGGTGGTTCATTATGAACTTTAGTTAGTGTGTAATGTTGCTGTTTGAGCACAAACAACATCTGTAAAGTTACGATGCTCAAAGTTCAATGCAAAGGGAGATATTTTCTTTTACAGAAATCACTTTTTGAGGACTACAACAAACGGCTGGTAGGGACTACAACAAGCTTCTTACCAGGTTAGTGACATCACTAACCCTAAAACTTACAGAAACCCTGCCCTCGAGAACACGCAACAAAGGGGTGAGGCCATGTTATTGCAATACAGTACATAACACAAATGCATGAGCATGTCATAAAAGCAAGATCCCAACATAAGTTATAACCATAATTGAACTAAACTATTACCTGTTCTATCTTCATGCAGCATATAACCACACGAGCAAATTATAGATCATCATGACAGAATATGCTAATTAATGACTTTAAGATATCCCACATCAGCTACATAAATTCATCAACTAACCATTCAGAAATGTCCTGTTGCATTCTACATGTTGTCACTTCTTCTTGAGTCTCTCCATCATTGTCCGACTCCGGTTTGAACATAAAAGGCTGATCAGTTTCTGACATTTTCAGTGAGTCTTCGTGAGGTAATCACACTGCTAACACTATGTGCTAACAGGAGCTCTTGAAACCCCGCCCTCTGCTAAGGAGCAGCAGCTCATTTGCATTTAAAGGGACACACATAAAAACGGAGCGTTTTTGCTCACACTCAAAAAGTGACACATTTAACATGCTATAAAAAATGATCTGTGGGGTATTTTGATCTAAAACTTTACATACACACTCTGGATACATCAGAGACTTATTTTACATCTTGTAAGAATGGCATTATGTCACCCCTTTAAGATATGATTTGTGATCTTTCTTTCCTGAGTGTATTACTATTCTAATCATTACACATATTTCATAATTGTGAGGTAGTTTATCACAAACGTCCTGAATGACGGCTCACTGTGGATCAATATGTTAACTGCCCATTTTTTGTGTTGTCCACACAACAAAACCTACAGCAAGTTGGATATCATATGTTAATGAGAGAATCTGCAAAAACATTGGTCAGAATTCAACCCAAAATAAAAATAAAAATGTAACAAATTATATTTTGCATTCAAAAAATGATGCCTATATTTTAAAATTAGATTTTCTTTTCATCAAAGAATCCTGAATAAAATGTATCACGGTTTCCACAAAAATATTACGCAGCACAACTCTTTTCGACATTGATAATAATCAGAAATGTTTCTTGAGCAGCAAATATTAGAATGATTTCTGAAGGATCATGTGACACTGAAGACTGGAGTAATGATGCTGAAAATTCATCTTTGCGTCACAGGAATAAATTACATTTTAAAATATAATAAAATAGAAAATAGTTATTTTAAAATGTAATAATATTTTGCAATATTACTGTTTCCCTGTATTTTTTATTTTGCCTGGGTAAGCATAAGAGAATTAATCTTAAAAAAAAATTACCAGCCCCAATCTTTTGAACAGTAGTGTGTGTATACTTGAGAAGCAAAATAGTGTAAGATAATCTGACTTGTTTTCAGTGAATGTGTCTTGAATTAAATGTATTTTTCTTACCCCATTAGCAAATAGTTTTATGCTTTTAAGCATAAACCTCACTAAATGTGTTTACCATTAGTGTTAGTGTTGAAAAGTTACAGTTATGTTTCATAATAGGATGCTTCATATTCTTTTAAAACTGTTTTAATGAAGTTTAGACGTTGTACTGAAAAATAAGACAAAAATACTGATTAAGAAAATGATTGTTGCAGTGAATTTTGAGGTTAAATGTGACTAAGACATAAATAAATCCTCTCCAGTAAGTCAAATGTGGCCGTGATAATAAACCACCCCAACCACCCCATTTACACTCAGCAGACCTCATCAGTACCGGTGAAATGAAAATACTAAACTATCCATATGGGCTATGACTCATCACAGAGTACACACACACAAAAGACAACACACATACACGGCTGGCCAATCCGACCGCTGTATGTTTCCACCTGGGAAAACTAATTAATGGCAAAAGAAGGCAGTCTGCTCCTTTATCAGCAGCATCTGCACTGGAGGAAGAGACACAAATTAATTTGTCTTCAAGTTCACACTATTTCTTTAGACTCAAAACACAATTATGACTAACCCCCTCGCCCACGTTATTACCAGCGAACTGTCTATTACACCCGAAACTCTGAGTGTCACTGCATATAAAGGATAAACAAAAAAAATAGCCCTGGAAAGACTTAAATAATTCACTAGCATACCCCCTATGTGCTGTAGCTGAGACTCTACTGCCATCTTTAGGTGGAGGTCAGAATTACGTCACTTTCGAGGGCTGCAGATCATGAGAATGCTGATTTGATGGCTATGATCGGATGAAGCCTAACAGAATTTCCATGTCAGAGTGGCAGGGAAGAGCAGGTTGTGGTGGCATGTGAGCCTCGGTGGAGCGTGATGATGGTGGCATTGCCCTCGGGCCGGCGCTGGCCTCGCGCATTGGCAGCTGTGGGGAGACCAGATGGTTCCCAGAATAATAAGGAGACACGTTGGACTTGCAGCTTTGCAGGCTGGTCGACGTGTGAAGTCAAGCATGCCGTTTTATCAGCTTGTTGACACGGGCAGAGTCATTATCCCGCTGCACTTCGCAAGCCGGTGACGACTGATTTTTTTTTATTCCCTCTTTTCAACACATCTGCAGTGCGACTGACTGCTCACGCCTTTCCTGATCCATGTGTGGCGGTCTGAAACATTAGCGCACACACGACTACACAATTTTCACCCAGTCTGATCCAGATATTCGCACACATATTCACTCAAAGAATGAGTCAGATGCCTGAGTTGTATTGCTAATTGGTGTTTCATTTATCACCAATGAGAGCCTTGTCTACACTTCCCTCCTATTGTTTTGTACAAACGAACTGAACGAACTAATGTTCTGAAACTTGTTTTGTCATGTATCATCAAGCACACAAACACTTTTTATATGTATCTCTATGCTGATGATTTTTTAGTCTCTGTTTACATTCGACTACAGTATCCACCTATATCAGGCAGTGAATCACTGTCTGCACTCTCATTAGTAATCACATTGCATTATTTCTACTTTGCATGAAGTTAAACTCTACTCATCTTTGTTTCCCAAAAATCAGTCAGCTCATTTGTAGTTAGGCCCATTTACACATATATACGTGCCACAAAAAGCAAGTCTAACTAGATTTTTTTTTACTTTTTTTAAAGAAAAATCACTGACATAATGTTAGAGTGTTCTGAGTGGTTGCCAGGGTGTTGCTATGCAGTTGCTAAGTGATTGTTAGCACATTAGTACAGTTGCTAGGGTGTTCTGAGTGGTTGCTAAAGCATTCGGAGTTGCTGTAGGCAAATTAATACAGTTGCTAGGGTGTTGCAAAGGCATTCTGAGTGGCTATAGGCAAATTAATACAGTTGCTAGGGTGTTGCTAAGGCCTTCTGAGTGGCTGTAGGCCAAAAAAATACAGTTGCTATGGTGTTGCAAAGGCATTCTGAGTGGCTGTAGCAAATTAATACAGTTACTAGGGTGATGCTAAAGCATTCTGACTAGCTATAGTCAAATAACTACAGTTGCTAGGGTGTTGCAAAGGCATTCTGAGTGGCTGTAGGCAAATTAATACAGTTGCTTGGGTGTTGCAAAGGATTTCTGAGACCCGGTAGGCAAAGTAATAGTTGCAAAAGGCATTCTGAGTGGCTGTAGGCAAATTAATTGTTGCCAGGGTCTTGCTAAGGCATTCTGAGCGGCTGTAAGCAAAAAAAATACTGTTGCTAGGGTGGCCTGAGTGGTTGCTATGTATTCTGAGTTGCTATAGGCAAGTTAATACAGTTACTAGGGTGTTGCAGCCTGCAAATTAATGCAGTTGCTAGGTTGTTGCAAAGGCATTCTGAGTGGCTGTAGGCAAATTAATACAGTTGCTAGGGTGTTGCTAAGGCATTCTGAGTGGCTGTAGGCAAATGAATAGAGTTGCTAGGGAGTTCTGAGTGGTTGCTAAGGCATTCGGAGTGGCTGTAGGCAAAGTACTGTTGCTAGGGTGTTGCTAAGGCATTCAGAGTGGCTGTAGGCAAAGTACAGTTGCTAGGGTGTTCTGTGTGGTTGATAGCCCATTAATAAGATTGCTAGGTTGTTCTGAGTGATCGCTAGCATGTTGTTAAGGCAATGAAGACAATAAACCATGACTGAAAAAAAAAAAAAAAAAAAAAAAAAATTAAATTAATTTATTTCATCTAGTTGCCAAGGTAACGTTTCTCATTTTCATTTTGTTTAACTCAAAGTGCTAAAATAACTAAAACTAAATAAATAAAAATGAATAAAAACTATATAGAAATATTTATAACTAATGAAAATGACAAAAACACACTAAAGCTTTAACTAAAATTAAAGTGAAGTATTTTTTTTCCCATAAGGATTTTAAAATAATCTTTGTTAATGAGTTATAAGCCATGAACCAAGCCAACCAGCTACGAGGTGAATCACAACATTACAAACTTTGATTTGAAGCAAAAACGTTTTTGAAAATCGGACAAAAAGACAAGGGTACAAGACTGAGTACTCAATGGTTGTAGTGAGGGAAAGAACTACAATCCCATGAAGCATTGCAAACAGCATAATCAAACAATGTATATAGATGAGAAATATAAAACTACTCATTTACAAATGTTGATTATATGTATAAAACAATATTTTAATTTTAATGCAAAATATGCATCTAACATTTCAGTGTTTTGAGAGCGTAAAGAGATCGACTTGATTACATCATTCGCAGTGCTTCATGGGAGTGGGCGGAACTAAAGAACTATTTTGGAGTGTGTTGCTTTTTCTCTAATTCTAATTACTGACTCTCTAATTGGTGTATTTTTCTGTACAGCATCATGGGTAATATAGTTTTTCACCAGGAATTCCACTATTAAACGCAATTATTTATTCGCCAAAGTTCAAAAATCAACCCTAAATATGAGCCCTAGCCAGCACTGCTAATGACAGACTTATCGTTACACAAATCACCAAGACATTAGAAAACACCCACTTACTTAACACAGTCCCCATGATATACCACAGCAAAAGTACATTCACTTCACTAGAAGAGAAGTACACGGATTTCATTCTCAGGCTTCCTGAAGAAACAAGGAACAAGTCAACAAGCAATGATATGAAATTGTGAAATGAATGCCTATTTAATCTGACTACAGCTAGGCCTATCTAATTTTCAGATATTTTCTGTCTTTCATCTCTTGTTTTACTCTTTTTTACTTTTTGCTGTCTCACTCTATATTTTATTTCTTTATTTCTTAGATGACAGTGTTGCTCGGGTAATTTGGATGTGAGAGGTCTAAGATGATGAAATCAGTCACACTCATTCACTTTCCAAAGCAGTCTGACTTTTGCTTGAGCTTCCCTTTTAGATCAGACATTCAGCGTCTGTCTCTCTGTCTTGCTCTTATTTGAACCCTTAATTCAGCAAACACTGAAACACTGTGTGTGGGAGAGACAGCGAAGGAATCCATCAGTCTAGTTTCTCTGCATGCATTTATGAGATTTCAGTGCTGGAAAAGTGAGCGAGATACATCTTAAAGTCAACCAAACGCATTAAATTCAAATGAGACTTTCTGGCGTGCCGACCCACTCTTTGGGAGAAAGGGTCATGACTGAGTCTTATTTGAAAACATTTTCTATGTCTCTCACCTCTGTCTTTGCTTTGCCACTCTATCGCTTCAGGAACTGAGGCAGAGCTTTATTTTATTTTTTTTACTTTTATTTAATTTCAGCTCCTTTGAGAATTAGCCACTGAAATGGAATAAACTAGCAGAATGGCAATTAGCATGGCATTTGTACTTTCAAATGGGAGGGGCTTAGCACCCCAAACATTGCTTCTAATTGGTCAGGGTCTGAATAATAATAATTTCAGAACACCCTAGTAACTGTATCAATGCACTAACAACCCCTTAGCAAACATAAGTCTGTTTACAATCGCCTACAGCAGGGTTCATGAGGGAACTGCAGGGGGTTTGTGAGCTGATGAAAAGCTATTCATTAATTCAGTCATAACAATGTAAAATTAAAATAAATAATTTAAAAATAAAAACAAAAAAATGCAATTAAAGATGAGATATTTTAGTTGTTTGTCTGTATGCCATGTGACTATTAATTAACATCAAATAACTGAAAACATGTGAATGTGTTGTTAAATCATTTACGTATTAACTCAAAATCTAAGGAATATTTTGTTTAATTTAGTTTAATTGTTACCAAGCGCCTCTTAAAGATTTCATGCCAATTACAGTGATTAGTTCTTCCACAGAAGAACTTATTATACCTTGTTAACACAGCTTTGCTTCTTTTCACCAAGTTGTATAAAGCCAGCCAGTCAGGTGCAGTCTGATTGGCTGGCTTTATACAACTTCTTAGTGGAAACAAAGTTGTTCATCAGACAGACAGTGAACTGATTGTGGGCGGTCCATGGGTGAGCCCGTAACTGAATATTCATGTATCTGTGCATTGTTTTTTTTTATGAGATTTAGAAAATAAGGGCCAGATTTACTAACCCTCTTTTGGCATTAAAAAAAACGACTGTCAGGACACGCAGTGAGAAATTATCAATGAAAAGGTGTGGACATAGCCTATTTATTTTTGCAGCTGACCTTACTGCATATGTATTTGTAGGAGTTTCCCTGTCAAAACGATACATTTATGGGCGGAGAGTATTTAAATTAATTATGCAGTGTGATTTACTAATGTTTGCGCTAGTCAATTTATTTGTATTTGTGCCATTATTTACCTTCCAAAAAAAGCATGTCTTAGCCATTTGACGGCATTGAATTTGTGCACAGACAGTAGATCACCCACAGAACTTTCCACTTCCATCGGAGCTTTTATTAGATTGTGGCCGCACGCAAATTTGCCCTGTTTAGTAAATCTGGCCCTAAATATTTTAGTTCAAAGGGGTTTGGCTGACTATGCATGAAGATGAACTTTGCTTAGCTTTGTTTACCAGAAATCACTGTCCTCATTTACATTTATACATCAATTTACATATTTATTTGTGCCACAACTAATGTCTAACTATATTTTTTATTTTTTTAAGAAAAATGTGAGTGCAAAACTCTCCACCACAATGCTACAATGTTCTGGGTGGTTGCCAGGGTGTTGCTATGCAGTTCTTAGCATATTAGCTCTCTGAGTCATTCCCAACAAGGCTGCATTCCATTCCACTTTTAGACAGGCACTCATGAACTTCCCACCACCACTTTGAAGTGCGTTCCACTTCGTGAAGTGGACAAGGGAATTTTATATGGACAGACCCTCATCCCCTCGATTTTGACTGAGGGAGCGAGTACTCCATTGTACACTTCCAGCAGCTCTATTTCCCACAATTCAACTCGAACAACTAGCTTTGAGTACCTTATTGCTTTTAAAAAACAGTTCCCACACAATACAAATATTAAAGCTAAAAATATGTATCAATGCAACTTTCATGAAATAAACTTTCACTACAGCCTTCCTTCCGCCGGAAAAAATAGTCCCTGATCGTGAACAGCAACAGAAGTTACATTATTACGCCACTAGATGGCGGCAAAGACTGTCTTTATGAGTGTGTCAGTCAGTAGCGAAAACTTTTACATTGAAAAGACTGAATGTTGTGAACACGGAACAAAACACAACTGACAAATGCTTTGACTAGCGCTGTCAGTCACGGGAAAACCCCTTAACTGTTAAAAGGACAGGATAATACATTGAACATTTAAACTGATTTTTTATTGTGAACATAGGACTGACCTGAAGGAAAATTGCTAAATCTGAATGCAGGTAATAAACTCGCTCACTCAATCTTTTTCTCACAATACTCTTCTACATAATACAGTAAGCTTCAATGAACAATATCAACTGAGAACAAACAGTTTACGTTGCTAAGAGTGGTTGCTAAGGGTGTTGTGTAGTGATACACAGAACCGTTGGGTGAAGCGGTCATAGCTGTGTTTTATCGTGAATCAGGATCATGGCCAATCAGAATCAAGGACAGGAACTAATCGTTTATATTAATTATTTTGAGATTTAATCACATAATACTTGTAGCTACCTTCACAGTCAAAGTTTATACAATTTTTTTTTTTTTTTCGTTTGTGTAATTTTATTTTTCTTCAACAGCTCATACATATAGAATGGTGCATAAAACAAATTCATAAGTAAAAAAGGGGTTTGAATAATAAATCAGCTCCATAGTAAATTCCAAGTGATCAAGGGCTTAGTGTGTTCCATTTAAACCTTATGCACGAGTTCCACCAGTAGTGGGCACTCGTGCAATGTAAGGAATGACGCACATCGGAGTCCACTAGACGGAGAGAAGTTAGCAAGTGATGGGCATAAAAATTTGGGCTACGTTCCACTCCACTTTTAGACACGCACTCGTGAACTTCACTAAGCACTTCCCCTCGGGGGAATCCCTGCCGCCATTTTGAAGTGCGTTCCACTTTGTGAAGTGGACAAGGGAAGTTTATATGGACAGACCCTCACTCCTTCGATTTTGACCGAGTGAGCGAGTCTACTTCATATGTAAATTTCAGGCAGCTCCATATACCACAATGCAACACGATTGTGACGTCACTGCATAGAGACAGAGCGACACGCGTCATAATCTGAAAACCACACCCACCGGGGGGGGAAACAATCCAACCGTCTCCATTGACTTTGTATTGCGTGAGGCTGCCTCCTTGTCATTTCTGACTTATAACAAAAAACAGAACAATGTCTAAAAGCTGCTATGTGACAAGGTGTACAGAAAACAAGCTAAAAAAAACCCAGAACCAAAAACCCAGAAGTTTTTATAAGCTGTCGACCCAAAAAACGAGCATTAAAGGACTAAAAAGTGGATACAGGCGATTGAGACAGAGTGTGACATGTCATATTACTATGAGAACTACGCCCACTGGAGGGTAGCGTAATCAGCGACAGGAAATATAATATATAAAACTGACATTTGGATATTTGACTTAACAGTGACAAAATGTTTACTGCACACATAGGCTTACTGAGGCATACTAAGTGTCAGGATCCCAAAATTTACCGATTCTTCCTGATGATGCTTCACGTCTTATTGCCTGTATCGACTTTTGTCTCCTTAAAGGCTGGCTTTTACGGTTCGGTAGCTTATAAAAACTTAGTTCTGGGTTTTTTAGCTTGTTTGACAAGGAGGCAGCCTCACGCAATACAAAGTCAATGGAGACGGTTGGATTGTTTCACCCTCGGTGTGGGCATGGCCTAAATGCGCTCTGTCTCTATGGCCCTGTCCCAAATGGCACCCTAAACCCTCACGGTCTTCCTCTGAGTCCGCACTTTCACGACGTAATGCCGCTTTGACTGCCAGGTAAAGTCCTCTGCGTAGCTCACAGTCTTGCGGACTCAGCAGAAGTGCGCACCGAGGGCGCAGAGCAGCCGCAAAGGGGGCGCTCACGAGCACCCTTCTTTAAGTTTAAATGACGAATGGGACAACCTACGGTCTTGTGGACTTAATGGACACGCGCACGCAGCGGCCATTGTAAGTCCACAAGACCGAAAGTGCACATGAAGTGTGCCATTTGGGACAGGGCCTATATCACGTTTAATATACCCCACCCAAACAACTCTATGATATATTAATTTTTTTTTTAAAAATCTAAAACAACTCAAACACACCTATATACATATAGAATGCTGTATTTAACAATTTCGTAAGGGAAAAAATTGTAAATAATAAATCAACTCCATAGCAGATTCCAAGTGATCAAGGGCTTAGGACGTTCCAATTCAAAGAATCAAAGAAAGAATTTCGATCGCCCCCCGGTGGCTGGCTGAGTATCGGTTATAAACCCCGCACTCTCCATGTAATCAAAGGAGACGCTAGCCAAACTAAAAAAAAAATCCAATTACACTTCAAATAATTTCTTCCAAAGATCGTTTCTGTCATTTTAGGTAGTTCTTATCACGCAGATGCATGTTCAAGTCTTCATTTTTCCAGTAAGTTTGGTTTTAGTTAATTAAAACAGAGCGTGACATAATGATTGCTTGCGATTGAGTCTGCGGGAGAGGGAGTGTGGGCGGGACCTTGATACCGCGGCTCCGAACAAAGTAAACGGCAATGACAGTTACTGGGATATTTTGGCTTCATTTTTCTACAGTGGAAGGAAGCAGAGACGCGCTGTCCATCTTTTTTTACAGTCTATGGTTCCTACTATAGCATGCTGCTATACGGTTACTTTAAAGTTGGTGTGAAACTGAAGTTGCGATTGTCTTTTCTTCCCTATTGTGATGTATATCCGGCTTTATCAATGAGAAAAAATGTAAGGTGGGACTTGATTTTGTCTATTGGGAATTGTTCGGATGGTTGTGGTTTGCTATTGGTCGATCTCATGTGAGTGACAGGTTGCCCCGACCTCGCGGCAGTAAACACGTCATCAGAGATGTCGCTGCAAGAGGGGAAGATATTTTGATTAAAGAATGTGAGGTCACATGAATTAGAAAAATAATGTGCACGAATAAATAATTTATAATAAACACTTCAATAGTTTGACTTTGTAATAACACTCTCTGTATACTGTAAAAAAAAAAATCCACCTATTTCAACAAAAAAGCTTAAGTTCAGTTGCTGCCTGAATTTTTAAATATAATCATATTGATTGTACAAGTCATTTCAACTTAAATTATATTAAACTGGCTTAAAAAACTGAGTTGAATCTTGTATAACAAAAAAGTTGAAGTGATGTAAAAACATATGTTGTCATGACTTAATTTTTTCTAATAACACCCAGAATTACCTGTGTTTGGACATGCACAGATATACGTAAATATTCCGTTACAGGCTCGCCCATGGACCGCCCACAGTCAGATCACTGTCCGTCTGATGAATACTGCACACAAAAACAGAAAGAGCTTGCTGAAAATTAGTTACAATCTGATTGACTGGCTTAATGCAACATTTTAGAATCAGTCCACCTGGAAACAAAGTTGTGTTAACAAGGTACAATAAATGCTCCTGAGGAAGAACTAATCACTGTAATTGGCAGCAAATCTTTAAGAAGCACTTAGTAACAATTAAACAATATCTCAAGCACAACTGTTTAGATAAACCAGCTTCTAGACAGTACAAGTTGGTCTTGATCTTCCTGTCAAAATAAGCTGTAATGTGGACTAGACTTTACGCCGATAGTCAAAAGTCTGGGTTTGTGGGAGAAGGAGCAAGACCACTTCATATTCCAGAAGAAAGGTTTTTTTTTGTTTTGTTTTTTTTTTTAGAAACTTCTTTGTGAGTAATATGGATATGAATAAACCAGCAGCTCTGTGATGCAGCAGAAAGCCACGAAAAGTATAAGAAAGAGCCATAAAAACATAAATGAGAAGGCACAGAGAAACAGAAGAGCATGTAATGGTTTCAACACTCCCAGTTCAAAAAGAGCCTCTCATGTGTTCAATTGTACAAGCGCGCAGAACATTTGTGGAGAGTTCAGAGCGCTATAGGCCGCTCAGTGTTTCAAATGCTGCACTGTTACAGCCTGCTGTAAAACGCTACATGAGCCTAACTTGAGCCGTTAGGGCTTCTGTTGGTAAAACTAGCCATCTGTGACATTGAAATATTAAGTGAAATGAAGCAGTCTTTATGAGTCTTAGTAAAAAAGAGTGACTACCCCACTAAAAAGACCATTGGCTGAGAAAACATGAACAAGGAAATCAATTATGCTCTCGAGACCAGTGGAAAACAGGACAAAATGTGTGTTTGTGTTGTTTTGATTGCATGTTACTGCAAGCAGATAGACTAAAATATATTTCTGTGTATTCCAAACAAAATGTGAGGGGTGTTTGCCTGTACAAATCTCACCATCATGATGTTAGCATGTTGCTTTCGTATGTTTTTAGCACGCCACTATACGCAGCTGTTAAGGCATTGGTTGGTAGCTGTTCACTGGCCCAAGTCAATTAGTTTCTATGATATTTTTCTATGATATTTTATTCTTATAAAAGGGAGATCATGTTTAGGTAAAATACATGCTTTCAAAACGATGCAAGGGTTTTTTGCTAGTTTCAGCCTGATGCAGTTATCATTTTCACATCCAGCCCACGCTGTTTAAATAGCAAATGCACTCATTTGTTCGCCCATGGGTGTGCTGGTCTGAAAACGAGGTGTGTTCAGATGCATTGTTGGCGTGTTGCTATTTTGAGGCAACTGAAAACAACTGCGCCATTGACCAACAAAAACCTGATCTAAAGTAAATGGTGCAATATTTTTTTGTTATTTAAAGGGCGCGTTAGTAATATGTGGCTATATGCGGGTGCACAACGCGCGTACACTCTGCTTATTACACACACAGGGACGCGCGGCAGCACACAAACATGCCAAATATTAAAAATAAAAGGATTACAATATAAATGATTACTGTACATAAAGATAAACATGCCTACATGTCATAATGGATAATCATTATTGACTATAGTCATCATTGGTGCGAGCGCACCTGGCTTTTAAAGGGAATGGGAGATGACACTCTGATTGGTTTATTGCATGTTACGCCCAAAACACACCAATGACTCATTAAGAGACTAGATATAACCCTTTTGGACCATACGCCTGGCGTGCCAACCATTTTTTCCGTCATTAACCTAGCAAAAGTGGATTCGGATACACCCTAAATGCACCCGCACCATGCGCTTCAGACCATGCGCTTAGATCATTAAAATACGGCCTATAATGTCATGCGTGGGACCGTGGGTGTAGGGAATGCGCAGGACGAAGGAGTATAGGAACAAAAACAGTTTCAATAAATCGACATTGGAAAAGCACAGGGGATCGTAGGATATAAACTTAAACACAAATACAATAACATTGACGATAATGGACAAATGAACTAGGGAAACTCAGGGCTTATATACTCAGAGAACATAAATCAAAAGAGAAACAGAACATGTGCGTGGAATTAGGAACTATGGAAACTAATTAACAAACAGGGAAACTAACTAAGAACTCCTCGTTTCTGTGAAGGCGGATGCGCAGAGGATAGATCAAAACAACATGCCAGTCACGAATTAGAAGTCTAAAATGAGACGTTTTAAAGAAAAATGTCAGGATTTCGATATAAGAGAAGAGGAGCTTGAGTTTTCATACGTCGGGTCACTCAGCTCTCTCATAAACAAGCGTATGTTCCCATCGCTTCACTTCAGAAGGCATTTATTAACCCAATGGAGTCGAATGGGTTACTTTTAGGATGGATGTGTGTGCTTTTTGGAACTCGGGCACTATTCGATGCCATTACAAAGCTGGGAAGAGCTAGGATATAACTCAGACTGTGTTTGGCTAAAAGAAGAAAGTCATATATATACACCTAGAATGGCTTGAGGGTGAGTAAATTATGGGATAATTTTTATTTTTGGGTAAACTCCTGTTCCTTTAATATTTCAAAATTACTGCTGTATCACCTCCACTGGTCACTTTCTGTAGCTTGGAGAATATGTGGTATGGAGAGGTTTTGATTTGATCAGAAATGGAAAGCTTGAGAACCGCTAAACTAGTGTCATTAAAATCGCTTACTAACATTAATCTTTCATGTTTTAACTCCTGCTATGATGACTACTTTCATGGTCACTTTTGCATGTCTGTTTACATGAACCAACATGGAGTTATGTTGGTTCATCCACCCAGAACAGCATTCACACCAAAAAATGACAAATTAGGTTTACAACACAAATCTCAAACACATTTTAAAGCAATAATTCATGTAAGTACATTAATAAAAATACACGCTTCTTTAAATAATTTTCTGTGGTAATCAATTATGCCACAAATGCTGCTAATAGAACGTTCCTTTAATACTTACGGTTAGGTAAATATCAAAGTCATTTCGTGGGCATTTTGACAATCAAATCTGCCGTGGCTAATTTTATATGGCTAATTCTGGAACGTTTCTTGTCCAAACATAAGCCTCACTGATTTTATCTCCTTGCCATTAAAACTGTGTAATTTAATCCTCATATCCTGATAACTAATGTAAATCATTATTACGCTACTGTAGGACAGACTGGGAGAGCGGCGAGCAGCGGCTACTGTTAATTCAAGTATTTCGAGGAAAACCAAGTAGACCAGGCACAGAGGCGTGTCGCCATTAATTCGTCAAACAACACAGAAGGTCAAGAGGGCACAGGCACGCTCTGCTGTAATCACGCACAGGCACTAACAAGAGAACGTGGGAATTAATATTAGAGTTGGATTTTCTCGCCTCCTCTTTTTTGGTTTTCTCTTCTGGCTGATGAAAGATTTACGTGAACGGAGTGCACAAGATATATTTGGAGACAGATGGGTTGCGTGTGCACGTGTGCATTTTCCCTCTTCATTTGCTGTGATTAAAGAGAAGGTCCACAGGAAAGTTTTGAAGAGCAAAAACTCTGAGACGTTTCAGATTCTTCACTCCAGATCATTTCAAGTGATATTTCTCACACAAACTTTGATGATCCTGCGTGTGTTTGACACTACACACTAAAAGTTTCAGTAGCACTTTATTTTGATAGTACACTTTAGACATTAGAAGTAACTTTGCAACTACATGTCAACTACCAGTAATTAGAGTATTAGTAGACTGCCTGCTTAATATCTGCAAACACTTTATGTTGGTGCTCCACCAACAGACATTCTACCCTTAAGCCCCGTTCACACCAAGAACGATAACTATAAATAAAGGGTAGAGTGGGGGAAAATGCCCCCTTGGGGTAAAACGCCCCCCCTACAATTTTTCCCCAAAATAACTACTAGATTGAGTCACGACACATTTTTGTTGTTGCTATGGACAACGTTGACAAGAGTGAAGTATTTACTGTGAAGCTTTCATTGGCGACGTACTTGAGAGAAAACGGATTTCACGGTAAGTGATCTAATTTTCAGCAGTAACAAAATAAGTGATTTAAAGCCTGATGTTTTGCAGAACATCACAGTTATATATATAATATGATTATAGTAAGGCCTGTAGTTAGGAAGTACATGTAATTTAAGGAAAATATATTTATATTTTTAGAATGACCTTTTTTTTTTTCAAACACTGTATGAGGGGAAAAACACCCCCTCTCACTATCATAATTACTGTATTTACTCTGTTCTGAACATCAAATCCTTTGTTTTTCCATCAAATGTAATAATTACCTCAAGTTAGCATCAGCTAGCTAGTTAGCTAGCATCAGCTAACAATACTTTTCAAATAGTCTATTATAATTTTGTATTTCATAATTATTGGTTATGGTTAAGACTTCATTACTGATTTAGTTTATTTTAGTTTATTATTTTTTGCTGTAAATGTATAAAGCAAATTGTTTTGACAGAGTGGGGGCATTCTACCCCACCTGTGGGGTAAAACGCTCTCTTTATACAAATGCTAAAAATCTATGCTAACATGAAAACTCTGGAGATTTTTCATACTTGGTTTATAATTTAATTGTCACTAAAACTATGATAACAATTCTGGACACATTTAACTTTTGTTTCATAGAAAAAAATTACAAAGTCCTTAAGGGGGCGTTTTACCTCACTCTACCCTAACTATAGACTAACGATAACTACATTTGAGTCCACACCAATGAACGATAACGGTCTAAGCTCACGCGCTTAGTGTTTTGCTGTTCTTGTTGCATTTACACGGCTTTAACCAGCAGATGTCCTCAGCATGCAATGTTTTGACTGAATCTAGCTAGTGTAATCGATCTAATCTAACAGTGAATTTAGCTGACGAAGTGAAATAAAAAATGGAATAAAAACAAAACCTAGTCTTTTTCACTGCAACTTCAAAGGAAGCAAGACATGTTGTCGAAACTAGCGCTGGATACCTGAGGTAATTTTGTGTTACACTGTTTGCTAGCCTGGCTAGCATGATCTCATCGTTAATACTTCTCACCATTTATTCCGAGGGTATATGACCGATTGTTTTCCATATATCCATTTTCTTTAAAGTATACTTGAAAAGGGGGTTTGACTTGTCAAACAGTGGTGGCTTTTTCTGGACCTCGTCGATTGACTTCTCCGCAACGTCGTCTGCTATTTTAAAATGCGCGAGCCCTTATATTAGAATGGATTCTGATTGGCTGTCAGTGTTTTATCGTTCAACATCTGGAAAAAGCATTTTGAAAGTGATCCCAATTATATAGTTTCTTTATATAGTTATCGTTATAGTTGTGGTGTGGACAGTGCAGAACAATTTTTAGAACTATAGGCCTATCTTTATAGTTAACGTTCTTGGTGTGAACGGGCCTTTAGTCTAACCCTACTAACATGTAGTTGGCATGTAGTTGTAAATCAGTGAGAGTTAAGGCCTTTTTCACACTGAGTCCGAAATTTTCTCATGCGTTTTTTCGTATTCGTAATCTTAAAAATTCGTCACGCACAGAGACCTTGCACACTGAGTTTGTTGCGTATTAATGAATCCGTTGCGGAAAAAAAAAATCGCAAAACAATACAAAATGAAGTCTTCAAGCAGGGAGCACGATTTAGTTGTCCTCTCTCTTCTTAAAAAGAGAAAAAGATAGAGGAAATATTGGGTCCATCCAATCCCGAGATTGCGTAGAGAGGAAGGAGAGTTCACCTCATCAAGGAGCTGCGTGATTATTCCGAGCGATTTTACTTCAGGATGTCAGTGGCTCAGTTTGATGCTTTGCTACTGGCACAATCTGACTTTATATTCTGTCTCTTTGTATTCCGCACTTTGTTTGTCATACAGTGCTACTGCTTTGTGCTGTAGACGACGTGGATCAACTTTTCAGATGGCATTCTGGATTTTTGCGTTCGCGTACGGTGGCTCTGAATTGTCAAAACGTCTCTTAAAATGCGTGCCACTGTTGCGAATATTTTTATGACGGACGAAAGTTTCGGAGGCAGTGTGTAAACGTGATTGACAACGTGAGGTCTAATTTATTTTTTAACGTGCGAAAGTTTCGCATGTGAATTTCGGAATCAGTGTGCAAAGGCCTTTAGCTGACATGTAGTTGCAAAGTTACTTATAGAAAGTCTAAAGTGGACTATCGAAATAAAGTGTAACCAAAGTTTCATCCAACACCTTTTATCTTTCCCTGTTTAAACAGTAATTATAATTAAAGTTGCACTCAAGACAATACAAAATGTTCTATTTGTTTGTGATATTGAAGAAAGGCTGCATATAAGTCATCAGCCCCTGTGGCGATAATTATGATTTGCTAACACATGAAAAACAAAAATTCAAATGAAATGAAAATTGAATTCATCCAACATCTATTAAAAACTTAACTTTCAAAAATTTCAAAAGTTTAAGCATTAATAAATAAACTAATTGTTCATTATGCATTTTTTGAAGGTTATTTTAAGTGAAACTAATTATTCAAGTGTTTTTGGGTAGTATCACAGTAAGCAACTTGTACCTCAATAGCGAATATTTAAAGGAATAATTCATTTTTTTATCAATTATAGATAATGAAAAAATAAAAAATACCATAACGGTAGTTCATATGAGTTTTCCAAGTCTTTCGAAGGCTGAAGGCACATGAACTTCTGTGAAATAGAAAGTCTTACAGGTTTTGAATGGCATAAAGTGTTAGTAAATGATCTCAGAAAAACCTTGGGTGAACTATTCCATTAAACTATTTAAATCCAAATGATTTTTAACTTAACAGGATCAAGAACATCTCACCAAGCTGTTGTTCCCCTTCCTTAAGAAACAAGACATTCAAGATGCATCTTGATAAATATTTCAGTAGGCAATTTCAAGCTGATGGAATAATTCAATTTGTCATTGTGAGCTGAGGTCTGTGAGATACACAGAAATATTCTTTTAAATCTAAAGCAATTTGTAACAGGAACACGTTCTGTACAAAGCTGAGCTACACACTACTTCATTCCACAGTCTAGCTCAAGACTGGCATATATAACAAACAATACATTCATGAAAAATATGACTTACTGAAGGAATCCTTCCATCAAATCTTAGTTAAAGTTATTGGAGGGATCGGTAAGGATGTTTCGTTGCCTCTAAAATAACTGCACCACTTTGTACTAAAAAAAAATAGTGATCTTTTAGGAACACCCATCATGCATTACATTAGGGAAAAACAAGCTTCATGCATATTTAATACATATTTGCAATGGGATTTCTGTAATGCTACAGGTAGTTTACTTTAAATGGAGAAACACTACAGCCAAATATGTCAGTCTGTATTTGTACACAGACCAACAATATAAAAAATAGTGTTTTTTTTTTTTTTTTTTTTTAAATATATATTTTCTGTTTTCATTTTCATTGAAGTTTTAGTAACTTCAAACTTGATTTATTTTAGTTAGTTGCAAAGCAACATTTCTTAGCAGGGTTATTTATATTCTAAAACTAAAATCATAGAAAACAAAGAAAAACCCACAAAAAAAACATTTTTTGTTGTTGATGTGAAATAAAATAAATGTTAACTGAAACAAAAATTACTAAAACTTTAACTAAAATTACAATAAAAAAGATTAAAATATATAATTCATATTCAAAATATGAATAAAACCTATAAGAGTATCTCAATGATACTAAAACAAACATTGTTTCTTATTTCTAGGTTTTTAAGTTTTTCATCTAATATTTATGCTATATTTTATTTGATTTAAATTAACTAAAACAATTTAGTTTTAGTTAATAATTACATGGCAACAATAATACAATGTCTTGGGCTTTTTTCATCAAATATCGATATATGCAATTAATTTTAATTCTTGGTATTTAATTCCTAGATTTAATTTGAAACAATTTTCACTCAGAAATTGCTAGTAAATTTCAGAAATAATTGCAAAGAAACTGCTTTTTTGAGCATTTTTCTGTCACACTGCTGTTTAAATAACTCATGTAATATAGTCTAATCCACGCATGTACTCCTAGTAAACTGAAATTCAGAATCCTGGTCACGTTCACAGTCAAAGTCAGAGCAAAACCAACTGCATCTTCAACAGCACCTCGAATTTCCACTCCCGCTCAGAAGTGCAGCGTGCAGAAAATGCGCTTGGCCAAGAAGCCATAGCCGTCCTCTAATGAGGCCCTTGACAACTTCAAGCCTCCAGTTAACCAAGTAAAATTATTCCACCTCTATCAGACTGCCATGTTGTCAGCGTCTGCGCTCCACAGCTGCTTCTGCTAGCAGTTTGCAAATCCCTGGCTCACACAGGAAGTGGAGGGAGAAATGAAGAGTAGAGGACATGTTCTAATTATTCCGGCAGCTGCCCGCAGGTAGAGCTCAACTCCAGCAACACTCTGCTATACTGGCAGATTGATGGAAGGAGGTGTTCAGGATTACGCTGACAAACATGAAAAAAAAGGGTACTGGTGGGTTTTTTTTTTTTTTTCCCAATCCCCCAAATGTTTGCAATGCTCGATAAAAGAGAAAACCAGAGGACATTTTCCACAACATTACCCACTTTTGGGCTTCAAGCGACACAGACATGCTGTCGTTCCATATTGTGCTCAACTGGTCCTTTCACAGCACAAAATGTTCTGTTTTAGACATGCCACTTTTTCAATCCAATGAGTCCTCGGATTTCTTTCACCGTAATTTCCCAAGTTTCCAGTGTAAACTAGTAAGTTATAAATCATTGGAGACCAACTTTGATTTCACAAAAAGTGGTGGATAAAGTTCTAGCGACAGGCCCTGAATATTAATGTAAAATCTTACAAACACGCATTTCTGTTCCTGATGAAAATAATACTTGTCCCTCAGTTTGGGAGGCTTAAAGGGAGTTAAAATAAAGTGTTTAGAGTCTTAAAAAGTACATTAACTATTTTAAAATATTAAATAAGGAACATTTAAACAACATTTTAACAACCTCAAAAGAAAGAATTCAAGCTAAAGCATATTAAATAGACGACCGCAAACATAAGTCAAGGAAACAATAAGTACTGTCATTTTTTCAGTTATTTTAATTCTGTAATCTTATATATTTCAGAGTGTGTGTCACATAATGGAAAAGAGTGAAAAGAGGGATTTGTGATGTCATATGAAAAAGGAAAAGCAACAGTTATTTCAAAAGTAGAGAAAGTTAAATGTATTCTGATACTTTTTTAAATAACATGCACTAATGAATTTGCGCATTAAGACCAGGAACAGCATTAAGAAAATAAATAGGGTCTATTTGGATCATTAAGTATTTAAGCGAGTTAAGTGGTGCCAAAAGACTATTTGAATTGCATGAGAAAAACCTCAACATATCACATCCTGAAAATGACAGAAAATTCATTCAAAAATTAGATAAGCCCTGAAAAACACGGTATATTTCACACACTGATGGAAGTCTATTGGGTATTTCCAACAGCTTTAAAAGCAAGCATCCAAAAGTTCACCCAAAGCTTAATTTAATTCCTTCATACAAAGATGTATTATTTTAGCTGTAAACTTTCTAGACAATGAACCTTTGGTTAGGGTGCAAGGTATTTCTGACTATATAGTGCATAGCATAAATGAGTACACCCCCTCTGAAAGTTAATAAATTCAGCAATTACTCTTTACTTAGAAGACATTCTTTAGAAGATATAATGTTCCAGCAAGTCTGCTTGATCAGTTACCAAAGAAGCATGTCAAATTATTCAGGAAAATAAGATTTTCTTATCAAAGTGATAAAATGTTGTGTTGCAAAAATGAGTACACCATCCTGAAAGTTACTAAATAAAACTAAATATTTTTTTTCTGGTGTTTAAGGCAATTTTTGATCAACAGTTGAACCAAAACATTTAAAAAAGTGTTATAGCCCACTGAATCATTCTTAGACTTAATGCTGACAACAAAGGAACCACTTTGAGAGAGAATCGTCAGGAGACTTGTTTCTTACCACAAAAGAGGACATTAGTACAAGAGGATTACCAAATCATTGTTTTAAGTGTGAAAATATAGCAAAAGTAACGCAGAAATTCAAAAACAATGGACTTGTGACAAGACCATAATCAGGCCTTCATTTTATGCTTTAATTTAGTGATGAGTGATATTTTTAGCTAGACAAAGAGCAGGAGAAATACCAAGCGAGTGTCTCAGAGCCAGCAAAAGCTATGAATAGAATGACTGTTTTTCTCACAGAGTAAGATGCAGCCTGCAGAACTGACATGCATGGTTGTTCTCACTGGAACTATACCTACTGTAGACAAAGCACAATAAAGTCAATTAGCCTTTTTCAATTCCCATATTTTCAAAATATAGACTTCTGGGAATCAATACTCTGGTCTCATGAGACCAAGTCAATCATTTCGGATCTAACAGCATCCAAAATGTTATGGTGTTGCTAGAGGAGGAGTACAGTAAGAAGTGCCTGGTTCCCACAGTGAAGTTCAGTGGTAAAGCTCTTATATAGGGATGTATGAGTGCTGAAGGGAGTTGTGCTTTATCAATGCTGTCATGAATTCCCACACCACTGTGTGATGTAATACAAAAACATGAAACAGAAGATGATACCCTCTCCTTATTCCCTGCGTTGTTGGGCAATGACGATATGCATTCTCCCAAGGTGAAAAACTTTTGTGGGCATGAATTTTATCCAGTCTTAAAGGGTTAGTTCTCCCAAAAATGAAAATTCTGTCATTAATTACTCACCCTCATGTCGTTCTACACACGTAAGACCTTCGTTCATCTTCAAAACACTAATTAAGATATTGTTGGATAGCTCAGTGAGGCCTCCATTGCCAGCAAGACAATTAACACTTTCAAATGTCCAGAAAGCAACTAAAGACATATTTAAAACAGTTCATGTGACTACAGTGGTTCAAGACGAGAAATACTTTTTGTGCTCCAAAAAAACAAAATAACAGCTTTCGTTTCACGAATCTTTTGTTTCGAATCAGAGGTTCAGAGCATGAAAGTCACATGATTTAAGTAAATGAGGCTTCGTTACGTCCTAAGTATTTTGAAATTTCAATGGTTCACGTGACTTTGTCAGTTTGATTCACGCTCCAAACCTCTGATTCGAAACAAAAGATTCGTTAAGCGTCGAAGCTTCATGAAGCAGTGTTTTGAGATCGGCCATCACTAGATATTTTTGAATAAAGTCAGTATTTTGTTTTTTAACAAAAAGTATTCTTGTCGCTTTATAATATTAAGGTTGAACCACTGTAGTCACATGAACTTTTAAATATGTCTTTAGTAGCTTTCTGGGCGTTTGAAAGTGTTAATTGTCTTGCTGTCAATGCAGGCCTCACTGAGCCATCGGATTTTATCAAAAATATCTTAATTTGTGTTCTGAAGATGAACGAAGGTCTTACGGGTGTGGAACAACATGAGGGTGAGTAATTAATGACTGAATTTTCATTTTTGGGTGAACTAAGACTTTAACATTCGTGAGCACCTGTGGGGGATTCTGTAGAGACGGGTTAAGCAACACTCCCCATTAAAGATCAGGGCATCTAAGGAGGTCATTATCCAGGAGTGAAACAGGACAGATTTGTCATGAACTTCTACACTCCGTGCCAAGAAGGGTCAGAGCAGTATACTTAAAATTATGGAGGACATACTAAGTACTAGAATATTCTACATTTGTTAAATTAAATCTAAGGCGTACTTATTTCTGCAATCCTTCATTTAAACAAAATTTACTTATTTTACAGATATTAATGACATATATTTCTCTGTTTTTATTATGTATATGTTTAATACATTTCAGTCTTGCCATCTTTCCATGAATATTAGCGATAGTTAAGAAAATACATCTTTTGCATTTGTTTAGAGTGGGTGTCATTTATGTTGTGCACTGTATATATATATATATATATATATATATATATATATATATTAATTCTTTCATCCAAAATGTCATTTGAGCTTAAACTTTCTAGACGGATGAACCTGCAGACTTAATTCCTATGAGTGGATTTTCCTCTATGTAAAAGCCCTGGTATTCCTGGTGTTATCAGGTTTACTGGATTTACATGTTCATGACAGAAGTAAATATTGGATTTAACTTTCCACAGAAAATCTGTAACCACTAATCTGTCACACTAGTATCATCATGTTAACACAAATTATGTTTAAGTATTGTGGCTATAAAGCATGTCTGTATTTTATCATTTACCCCAGTGCGATGTCTTACACTTTGCATGTTTTTACAAAATAAAGTTGGAATCATGTTTGTATTCTATTTGAATTATATGTTGAGTTAAGTGAAAAAAATTGACAGAAAATCTATTCAAAAAGTAAGACCAGCCCTGAAAATCTCTGTATAATTCACACACTGATAGAAGTCTATGGGACAGGATATTTCTTTTGGAAATAATTATATCTAATAATAATAATAATAATAATATGAATTTATTTTTTGGTAAATCTTTTGGGTTTACCAGCAGAGGTGCGAAGCTCATATTTTTTGAATCAGTTTTTATATTTTCAATTTTAATTTTAATTTTAGTTTCAATATTTCTCTTGTGTGTTTGTCATTTTTTGTAATGTCCATATAGCTTTTAATAGTTTTTTATTTCCGTTTTAGCTTTAGCTACTTTAGTACATCAAAATTAAAATGAAAAATTCTGCCTTGGTAACTAGCTGAAATAATAAAATAAAAAAAATGTTTTTTGTTTTTTATATCTTATTTCAGTTAGTTTATTTTATATTATTACAAGTAATGGTTTTTGTTTTACATAACTACTAACCCTAAGTGTAAGTGCATAAATTTAGCATGTTTTTACAAACTGATGAATGACTTGGAATAATTGCTTATTGCTTAAAACTACTGTCAAGATGCTGTCAATAGGGCTGCACTTGTATTTAACCTGGAAAAAAGGTAGACCTTCTTAGACCTTTCTCAAAAAGACCATTACTTACTTACCAAAACTCAAAACTGTACTTAGTATCTTAGTCATCACGGCCTGTGTCCAGATTTGAACCCACTGCATGTGTCATCAGCTTGAAAGAGATACGTTACCTTATGCAATGGAATATTTGTAAAAAACGAAGGTATTCCTAGGATTGACGTGACGCCAGAAAGACTAATGGGAGTAAACAACACAGAGGTTCCTCTCACAGTAAACTGGACCATCTGGTGGAGAAAATTACATTCCCAGAATGCCTCTTCCTCGAGATTCTGCTCACATACTCGCACAGGACAAACCGCACAGACCAATTCACTCCTGAGAGCTGAGTTCGCAAAATCAACCATTCCCATTCATTTGTTTGGTGGGGCTGGCTTTTCATATGGCCAACACAAAACTAATAATGCTACTTTAACAGGAGAGATTGGTCCTAGAAATCAATTTCTTGAGATCAACTCACACAACAGAGCGAAAGAAGGAACTATGTCATTAACTCTATAAAGGCTACTGTTTCATATTTGATTATGCAAATTTCTAAGACCTCTGAATTATCAACATAACCAACATTTTGCTGAAAAACACAATCTACTACATGCCTCCTGTCATCTGATTGATAAGTAAAAGACCTTTTAATATAATTGTAAAAATGTCCACCTTCATGTCTTTCTGATGTGAAATCTTTACAGATTTTTATGTAACAGTAAATTTCATGTTGTTAGTAATATTTCAAGATGAACACTTATTGGACTGAAACAACTTTTACTTGATTATCTATTTTTAAGAAAAATCATGTTAAAATGTATCAAATATGATCCATCAGGCTTTTGAGGGGAGTTTATTTGTTCATCTCTTAATCATTGTTGTATTCATTACATGTTTTTTATGCCCCCAAAATAAAAACTACAGAGCTTTGATCTTAAGACTAAGCATTTAAAGTTCCCCTAAAAATCAAAATGTTTTTTAGCTTTTAGCATGACTATATATTAGCCTTAATGTTATGAATAAGCTGGTGTGTTCCAAAACAATGACAAAATTCACATTTAGGAGATTTAAGCATTCAAAACTTACAGTCTCTCACTTCCGCTAAAATGTTTCACGGATTTTCATGACATCACCGCGCACTTTAGCTTTTTATCAGATCTTCTGTCCAATCGAATGCTCTCTAGAATCTGAAGTCCCGCCCCTCCTACACTATAAACAGACGCTGAATCTGCAGCTAAAATCGGTCATTTGTTCACAAATTTACTAGTTTCTATATAGTGTATGGCACATAGTGCAATATATAGAGGATAGGGAACTATTCAGACAGTGTAAATATGCTTTCCATTGACGCGAATGAAGTCTGTTTTCGCGTTAGTGTCACGTGAACCGCTGCAGCGCGAGCAGTCTGCTCTGGTCTAGAGACACAAGAGCACAGAGCGATCATATGCGCGAGTCAGCACAGACCACAAAACGTATTAGACCCATTTGAATTCTGCACAGAATGCTGTATTTTAAAGTGATATAGAGAAGATTAGGAGGAGAAAAGGTTAGATTAGAAGAAAACCAAAGCTTTACCGAGCTCAGCGGCTGGCTAAGCTATGATATAAACCGTTAATAATAATTTCAACGGTTCTGATATAAACGAGACGCTATTGGCTATTTTAAAAAAAAGAGGCGGGGCTGTTCGATATATCCTGCCCTGTCTTCCTGTTTTAGTTGAAATTGTCAACACATTGAATAATGCTGCGCTTTCCAAGACTCTTTAGTGGGCTTTAAAATATCATATTATTGGGAGATATTGGGAGACAACTGATATTTATATGCTTTTTTCTGCAAGTAGTCTGTTATACTCACTGATTTACATTACAAGCTATCAGAAATGTTTGGCCATATAAATATATAATAATATAAATAATATAAATATCAGTAAATGAACCAAATTGCATATTTTTGCTCAGTTTCATATCATTATCATACTATATGAGCCATAAAAGCCTTATGTATCAAATATGATACTCAACAAAAAACACATATTTGATATTTGTCAGCCATTACAAGGTTAATATCTTGTATTTTTATCAAAAATCTTTTCTCTATAGAAATCTTATCTTCATCTCAAGTGATCTGCACCTTGCAAACCCTCTTTTACACTAAGCAAAGCAAACTGAAGTGTTGAGAGCATTTAGATGTGGTATTACCCTCAAAGCTTTCTTGTTGATGGTGCAAAATTCTCAAGACAGGTTGTTTTGTTCTCGTTCTTTTGCAAAAAAAAAATGAAGCTGGAGTTTTGAATCACTTTTCCCCTTTTGGCTTAAAGGAAGTCTCCTACTGTGCTGCTCAGAAATCATCTTTAAGCTTTAAAGTCTCACCAGGACAGCGTATCCTCTGTGCAATCTCAAATATAACATCAATATACCTTGTCCTGTGAACTTAGGCCTTGGTTTCCTAAAGGTCTGATGTTTATAAAAGCATGCACAAACTTCAAAGCATGCTTAAAAAAAACGTGGTCTACTGAGGATTGCATTGCAAATGAGCAAAATTGCACTTCTTATCCAAGTTTGAGAGTCTCCTGTAATGAATATGTAGTTTGGGATAGTGCAAAATAAAAGGCAGTGTCAATGCAAACAGATTAAACAAACTGATGTATCAAGATATTTCAGAAATGGTAACAGCATGTGCAAATTAATATGACAGAAATGCAGGTACTAATCTGATTTGAGTTATGCACCTGGCTGCTGTCATTTGTGGCAAAATGGAGACTTTGCAAACAGAGAATACAGAGCCCTCCACAATTATTGGCACCCTTAGTAATTATGAGCAAAGGCGGCTGTGAAAATAAATCTGCATTGTTTATCCTTTTGATCTTTCATTCAAAAAATTCACAAAATTATAACCTTTCATTGAAGGAAAAGAATTGAAAGTGGGGGGAAAATCACATTATGAAATAAATGTTTTTCTCCAAAACACGTTGGCCACAATTATTGGCACCTTTTTATTCAAAACTTTTTGCAACCTCCTTTTGCCAAGATAACAGCTCTGAGTCGTCTTCTATAATGCCTGTAATGTCTATAATGGAGAACACCTGACAAGAGATCAGAGACCATTCCTCCATACAGAATCTCTCCAGATCCTTCAGATTCCCATCTCCATGTTGGTGTCCAGGACCTCCAGCAGAAAAATAGGCCCACAACATTGATCCAGCAGTATATTTAACCGTGGGCATGGGGTCCTTTTTTTTCATGTGTGCACCAAACCCATCTGGTGGGTTTGCTGCCAAAAAGCTCTTTTTTTAGTTTCATCTGACCATAGAAGCCGGTCCCATTTGAAGTTCCAGTCATGTCTGACAACTGAATATGCTATAGAATATGCTCAGAAACCCTCCCGAACAACTTGTGGGGATGTAGGTGCTGTTTGAAAAAAATTTTTAGGCTTTCTGAGACTCAAGACTCAACTGATCTCTGTAATTCTCCTGCTGTGATCCTTGGAGAGTCTTTGTCCACTCAAACTTTCCTCCTCACTGTGCATTAGGACGATTTAGACACACGTCCTCTTTCAGGCAGATTTGTAACATCTTTAGTTGATTGGAACTTAATTATTGCCCTGATAGTGGAAATGGGGATTTCAATGCTTTAGCTATTTTCTTACAGCCATTTTCTATTTTGTGAAGCTCAACAATCTTTTGCTGCACATCAGAACTATATTCTTTGGTTTTCAATCCCAGAGTTCTTCTGATTGGTCCACTGTTTTGGAACTGACATTGATGAGCGGTGCTGCCTGTAAAAGTTGAAATTCTTTTAAGGGGCCGTTCACACAGAAAGTGTTTTTCTATTCCAATGCGTTCTTTTTCCATTGTTTTTCTATGTAAACACGGGCTAGAATGACATGTATGACTGTTACACTCACGTCTCACGTCTTTTGCAGTGCCTCACACATGAGCGCCATGTTTTTAAGATGCTGTAGCTGCGTCCGACATCACGTACTGTTAAGTAGTAAATTTACTTCACAAGCATTGAAAAAGTATGTTCTTTACAGTACGAATGCGTGTAGTATGAATGAATTTGGACGTACAAAATCCGCTATGGTGTTACTGTCACATGACCTACCAGCGTCAGTTACGTCCCTTCAACACAGACTATATAGTATAGAAGTATTCAATTTTGGACACAGCGCTTGTCAAGTTAAAAGAATTTCAACTTTTACACGCAGCACCGCTGATCAATGTCAGTTCCAAAACAGTGGACCAATCAGAAGAACTCGGAGGCAGGGCAAGTGTTGCGAGCTTCTGTTTACACTAGCAAGTTAGCATGGCAACTGTTTTATTTGTTCGTTATTGCATCATGTCTCAAAAGCGCGTCTCGAGACCCTCGTGTTCTGAGCTGCACTTTTTTTAAAACCATTCCTGAGTGCTGCGTCTCACGTTTTTAGACGCAAAGACATTTAAAAGTGCGAGACACTGGCAGTGGAATGGTGGAAAAAACACAAAGGTCTTGAGATGCGTTTTTTAAAAGTTCAACTGATTTTAACTTGAGCGCCGCGTTTTTAGAATGCCATACCATGCGTGAGACGCTGCAAAAGATGCAAATGCAACGGTTTTGCACGTCCATCTAGCGTGTTTACATAGAAAAACAATGGAAAAGTAGTGCGTTAGAATGGAAAAACAGAACGCGTCTTTGAATCTAAAAACGCGAGACGCAGCGCTCAGGGATGGTTTTAAAAAAAACGTAGTGTAGAACGCGAGGGCTTTTGAGACGTTATTGCATCACGTCTCAAAAAAGAGACACGCTTTTGAGACGTGATGCAATAACAACAATAACAGAAATAACAGAAATAGGCAAACAGCAGAATTGATAGTTACGAGTTTTGACTTGGAAAAAAAGAAAATAAGATAATAATGAGTGCCTCATTCGCCATATTGCCATCAAATAAAACAGTTGTCATGCCAACTTGCTACTGTAAACAGAAGTTCGCAATGCTTGCCCCGCCTCCAAGTTCTTCTGATTGGTCCACTGTTTTGAAACTGACATTGATGAGCGGCGCTGCGTGTAAAAGTTGAAATTTTTATCTTAAAAACGCAGCGCTCATGTGCGAGGCGCTGCAAAAGACGCAAACGTAATGGTCATGCACGTCCGTCAAGCACGTGTTTACATAGAAAAACAATGGGAAAGTAGCACACTGAAATAGAAAAACGTGTTCTGTGCGAACGGCCCCCAAGACTGCATTTATTGGATCAAAAATACAGTAAAACAGTAACAGTGTGAAACATTATTACAATTTTAAATAACTATGTTATATTTAAATTAGTGCTATCAAATTGATTAATTGCATAAAAGTTTGTAAATATTTATGTAGGTGTTTAATTTTTAATGGTAACACTTTGGTATGGGGAACACATATTCACTATTAACTATGACTTTTGCCTCAATAAACTCTTAATTTACTGCTTATTAATAGTTAGTAAGGTAGTTGTTGTAGCGTTTAAGTTTAGGTATGGGGTAGGATTTAGGGATGTCGAATATGGTCATGCAGAATAAGGCCTTAATATGTGCTTATAAACAGCCAATATGCAAGCTAATAAGAAAGTAGTTAAAAGTGAGAATTGTTCCCCATACTAAAGTGTTACCATTTTTACTGACCCCAAACTTTTGAATGATAATTTACTTGTAATGCCTAAAGTGTTCTGCATGGCCAACATTTGGTATTAATCCATGCAAAACCTCCCTTAAAATGTGGGTGCGTGAAAGATATCTGCACAATTATTCTTATAATTCACCCACAATATGCTTCCAAAGAGCACAAGCAATCTGTTAGATTGAACGAGTCAATTAAAGTTAACTTTATGCAAAGCAACTTTAATAAAGGGGATTGATAACTTAGCATTTTTGATCTTAGTATGCCAAGGTGTGTTGAGTAAGCCAGCCAGACCCAGTAGCTACTAATTAAATAAGTTCAATGAATGGTACATGACTAAAAGTAAAAGTAATAAATTGGTTCGTGGTCCCAAAATTCACTGAACCTGCCGTTCCTGACCCATTTAGGCTGTACTTCATCTCTGAAAAGAGCTGTGAAGAAAGAACCTCTTCTTGACTGGGTTGCTCTGATCCGTTGTGGTAGACATCGTTAAAGAACTTGAAAATACTAATCTGGCAGAGCCTTTGTCCCCGAAGGCTAATTTCATTCTCAAGAGTTTGTCACAGAAGCACAGAAAGGAAAGTGTTCAGCAGGGACACGGTGTTCTGTGAAGCAGCTCTCTCTGAGGGGTTACCGGGCCACATCTATTTAGTCTAGCAGCTGCAGTTGCCAGGTGTTCTGACAGCATGTTGAAGCAGCATATGAAGCCTGGACTGAAAAACTCGAACATCCCTTTAGCACCACGTTTAGCAAACAATGTTTGGGGTAATTCCTCCTAGCAGTCCAATTATTGCAAAGTTAAAAGCATTAAAGGAATAGTTCTCCCGAGAATGAACATTTTGTCCGTGTATCTTTTGGTCATTTGTTTTTTGATTTAATATTGAAATCAGAAAATGAAAAAACAGCACCTTTTTCGTTTTTCATTTTTTTCAAACAAAACTAAAAACAAGAATTCGGCTTGATTTTTCGTTTTTTGTTCAGGGGTAGAAAAGGAATAAATAACTTGAATATTTGATCTCAACATGTGGGCGGGAATGAACACCCCTTTCTGCTGATTGGTCAACCATACATTAAACGGTGCCGTCATCAGTTCTTCCGCAGTTCAGTGCAGCAGAATAATAGTCCTTTGCTGCGATGGATTCTTAACACGTTTATTGCAACTACATTTAATCTCTTTGTCATCAAACATCCAGACCAACGAATGGCTTGACACAAACCATACCGAGGCAGAGCCTAGACAAGGCTTTCTTCTGTGTCCATAAATTCGGCATCTTACGCGTGTTTATCTCAGAAATATTATCATTATACTAGTTTATCTCAGAAATAACACCTGCACTCACGACTACCTAATAGCCAACACTTTTGGCACACTGCCTGTTTTATTATTGCTGACCACCTATCAAAATCTGTGTGGCAACGCTTCGCAACTCACTGGACAGCACAGAGTTATGGTAGTGAAGCCCAGACCAGTATCAATTTAAGTCATAATGCACAGAAGTCAAAGTAAATTAAAGCTAAACATAGGGGTGAATTCAGGTTGATTGGGACACTTTATGCCATTGAGATGACTGGGAAAAAGTCCCAATCATTTTTAACAAATTTAACATGACGGCACATGCTAGTCGATGAGTTGAATCAACTCCACAGCAACTACATAAATTTATCCACACTGTAAAACTCAAAAAGTTCAGAATACTCAAAACATTTGAGGAAACTTATTACCTCAAAACATTTAAGTTAACTAACTTATTTTTTTTAAGTTGGTAGAACTTAATTTTTTTGTGACAAGTGGGGCGGGGCCGAGAGCCGTGGAGGTGGAGCAAGGCCAGTGTGGTGCACAGGTGTCTCTCATTAACAATCACATCACTGGCATTCCTTCGCTCCCACGGTTCTCAGCCTCGCCCCACTCAAGTACATATAGTTAATTTACATAAACATCACATTCAGATCTTGGTTAAATGTTAGTTAGCAAAAAACACATGCTATAATAACTATCAAAGAGACTGTCAATATATACTTGCATGTATGTAATCAAACAACATACAGTATATGTGGTCTTAAAAGTTTTGCAGCCTATCCTCAACCTAACCACACGGTCTACTCTTCACCAGAATGGTAACCCTACAAAACTAACATAACAGAACCCCTGTCAATCCCAACATAACACAACATTAAACACTAACTTATGTCTCCCTATGTTAATCTTATGCAAAAACACACAAAATAACACTTAATTTCAACATTTATACAGTCTGATGCAAAGCATGCTGGGAATTAGAAATCTGCTGCAACTCAACTCAATCATATTAAGTTAGTGGCATAGTGCCATGGGCCAAAACAATTTAGTTTACTTGAAATATGTCAGTGCTGTGAACTCAAAAGTAAAAGAAAGTTTTAAATACTCATAACAGTTAATTTAACTGAATTAATTTGTTTAATTTAAGTTTGTCCTACTCAAACGAATTAAGTATTTTGAGCGTTAGGGTTTACAGTGCACTAACCATTCAGAAACATCCATTCTAAAAGTTGTAACTTCTTCCTGAGCCTCTCCATCAGTGTCCGACTCCAGTTTGAACAATGTAAGACTCATTTTGGCTGCATGAGATTCTCCAGCTTTGTTGTTGTTGAGCAACCGCAGCACGAGCTGTTAAAGCTCCGCCCTCTTCTGGAAAGCGGGCCGGGAGCAGCAGCTCATTTGCATTTAGAGAGGAACACACAAAAACGACGTGTTTTTGTTCACACCCAAATGGGGCAATTTTGACAAGCTATAATAAATGATCTGTGGGGTATTTTGAGCTGAAACTTCACAGACACATTCTGGGGACACCAGAGACTTATATTACATCTTGTAAAATGGGCATTATACAGTAGGTCCCCTTTAAAAGCAGATGATGAGAGGCTGTCTCAGTCTGTGCGGGTCAGATCTTTCCTCTCATTCAATGGTCTCAGGCATCAAACTAATCAAAAGCATCTCTCTCGCCGAATGCAGACGATTAAAGATGAATGGGCCTTTTCTGACACGCACATAATGAGAGATCAAATTTGCACAACAGAACTGATTAGCGAGACTCAAGATCGCATATTACAAAGGTCTGCATCCATCTACAGATTGGATCAAGAGCCAGTTGAGAAAAAGAAATAAACTTTTGAAGCATGCAATCCATGCCTTCAGGTTGGACTTGTACCATTTCATAAGTCAGAAGCCATGGACAACACAGGTCAATAGCAACACATACTCCTTCAGGGCCTTCAATTTGAGTGTTGACAAGATTGAGTTATGTGGTCACTGTCCTGTCAAATGCAATAACTGCAATAAGGCTGAAGGAAAGCTGAAGGTTTTATTTTTTTTTTTTTCCCGTACTATGCCTCCTCCTCTCAACCGTGTAATGCTTCCGCTCAATACTAACCAGAGGCCCTGACACAATAGGCAGGTCTGATACGATCATATTCTCCAGATCTGTGTGTGTGTGTGTGTGTGTGTGTGTGTGTGAGAACAAGGAAAATCGAGAGAGTGCAGACATAAAGAGAAAGGGCTTCACAAAGGAAAGCAAATGTATTACCTCCTGTTAATGAGCCGATCAATGCGCCGGTCACTACAGCTGTCAGGATCCCTTATCAAAGCTTCAAAAGGACACCTTCGTCACGGACACACATAGACGCAGATGGAGGACGTCCTGTCTGATACGCCATACATTATCATCTTTCATCACATCAAATGACAAACAAAATCAATACAGGTGTGATGACTATGAAATCCATAATCAGCCTTTTTTTGTGTTTATTGTTCTGTGGAGTTGCAGGCAGACAGATGGAAGATGTGGTTGGCATGGAAACAGAGATTGCCAGAGAGGTTGCAAAGCTGTTGAACTACAAGGAAATGGCACAAAAGCTCGAGGCATCATTATCACGCCATCATCGTTCGGAAAGACCAGGGAGGCCGCACTTTGGTAATTGTTTATTCAAAGGCTAACACTCACTGTTGAAGTCTGGACCCCCCAGAGTCATTGGGCTGATTTCAGTGTTTGAAGAGATGCTCGAAGATGAGATGCAGTGGGCGGCCGGGATACAGGTAGTTTGGCATAAGCATCTGTATGTCATTACAAGCACAGTAGCGCACTAAGAATCTTTAGATATGCCAGACTTGTATGACAGAGTGTGGTACAAATATTTAATGAGAATTCTAATTTGAAAATTCAATTAAAGGAATTCAAAATTCTATTACTGAATTCAGTTTCTCTTTCTCTTCTCTTTCAGTTTCCTTGCCTTAAAGGGTTAGTTCACCCAAAAATGAAAATTCAGTCATTAATTACTCACCCTCATGTCGTTCTACACCCGTAAGATCTTCATTCATCTTCAGAACACAAATTAAGATTTTTTGATAAAATCCGATGGCTCAGTGAGGCCTGCATTGCCAGCAAGATAATTAACACTTTCAGATGCCCAGAAATTACAGTGGTTCAACCTTAATGTTATGAAGCGACAAGAATACTTTCTGTGCGCCAAAAAAACCCCAAAATTACGACTTTATTCAACAATATCTAGTGATGGGCGATTTCAAAACACTGCTTCATGAAGCTTCGAAGCTTTACGAATCTTTTGTTTCAAATCAGTGGTTCGGAGTGTGTATCGAACTGCCAAAGTCACGTGCGGTTTATTTATTTTGCAATTAAAATCAAATCCAGGTTTGCTGTGCTTTTGTTTAGGGCTACTCAATTTGGCCAAAATGTTGTGATTATCAGTATGATATCAATATGGCTATATAATAATAATAATAATAATAATAATAATTATTATTATTATTATTATTATTATTACTATTACTAAAAATATATATAAATGTTACTAAATAAAAATAAAATAAGAAAAATACTATTGTAACATTTAACTGTAAAATAAGTAAATAAAAATAATATAACAAATAAAAATGATAAATATTATAATTATTACTCAATAAAAACAAAATAAGAAACTAGAACAATGTAATATATTTTGCTGACTTGTGTACTTACATTATCCCATACGTTTCCAAGAATGTTTAAATACAGAGAAATAAGCAATTTTAACCAGCGCTGCGTCCGAAATCGAATACTTCTCTACTATATAGTAGGCGAAAAACAGTATGCGAACAGAGTAGTATGTCTGAATTCATAGTATTCGAAAAACTGTAGGCGAAAAGTACCCGGATGACTTACTTCTGGTGAGATTCTGAAGTGTGCATACGATGGACACTTTACTATCCCATGAGGCCACAGGAGAGGATTTGTGAATGGAGTTGAAGGGACGTAACTGACGTTGGTAGGTCATGTGACAGTAACAACATGGCGGATGTAGTACGTCCAAAATTATTCATACTTTATACTGTATAAAACATACTTTTTCAACTGTCGTGAAGTAAATTTAAATTCAAATGTAGTACTTATTCAACAGTACGTGATTGCGGACGCAGCTTAGGACACAGACCTTGTCCATGCGTTGCCTATCAATGACATCATACCTGCGTTACCCTCGATTTCCGGTTTTATTTTGTAGAAACCATGGAAACACCAAAGACGCTTCAATATATTATGTTTTATTAGACAAGGGAACAACTGTTTGGATATATTTATAGACAGAAAACTAATCATTGTTATATAGCTCAACATGTTTAGTCTTATTGTTCGAATCTCGTTTTCGTTTATATTAATATGATATTCTAATATTGATCTAGCTTACTGCAGTGTGCAACACGTGTCTCATAGCAGCCGCCGAGCAAACGCACAGAGTAACGTTATAACAATTTTCAACTCACTCAAATGTATCTAATATGATAAACAGCGCAGCGTTACCCCACATACGCTTGACCGGAAGAAGCGGAAGTGCGTCATAATAAAAGCTCCACTGTCATAATAAAAGTCCTGCTCTGCTTCATACTACAATAATGTTAATAATCTCATCCATGAACATGATTCCTGCCTGAGTCCCGTCGGATTCGTTTCCCCTGGCTGTGAGGTGAAGATGACAACTCCCACGATTCAGCGCTCAAACTCAACGTCATCAAGCTACGCCTTTGTTTTGAATAGGTGACCTCTAGCGGCGAAAAACTGCCTTTATTGTGCCAGTAAGCAAATTCTGAGAAATGCTGTTGATAGTGGATCAGACCGAGCACCAACACACTTGTAGTCAATTAGCAGTAAAGGGGGCGTGTCCACTCATGAGGTGGGAGGTGTCTGTGTTGCATAGCATGTTTGTGAATTTGGGGGTGGAGCTATCAAGATAGGGGTGTGGTCCTTTTGGGTAGGGGCGTGTTTTCAAATATCAACAGCGTTTCTCAGAAATCGCTTACTGCACCTTTAAACTGCCAACATCCCACCAACAAATGTTAAGCATTTAACAAATTACATTGTGGAGAGATTAAGACTCAGATTTAAGGTTTTCAGTTGGAAAATTTTTAAGATTTAGAAAGAGCAATCCAGACGTACTAGTTTTTAGGACTGATGCAAAAACTGTCTGGATTGCTGTTTCTGAATCTTTGAGATTTTTCAAATAAAAACCTTTATGTTTTGGTTCTGAGTGCAATAGTGCAGAAGAGTTCGTTTATTAAAAAAAAAAAAAAAAAGAACACTTTCACTTTTCTTTGACTCTGATCTTGAAATGAATGCATGTACCATGCTCTGAAACCACTAAAGCTTTATGTAATACACCCAAAAATGAAACCTCTTTTTTTCTGGGCCATAATGCTTTGTTGTTGCAGGCTACTGAGTTACTCAAAGTTTTGAAAAGCTTGAATAAAACTCTAGTGTACTGATAAGAACATCACAGGGCAATATATTCAGTGGTGCTCAGAGTTTACGGGTGGATTTCCTCAAAGCTTGATCTCACGGTCTGAGCAGAATGCTCAATGAGATCTCTATGAAAGATATTCAATCTATTACACTGGGCAAATAGAATTAGAGGACTTAATTTACTCCGCAAACGTAATGTGAATATGCCTTATCAATGAGTTACCCATCAATGCTTGATAACATCAGAGACTTGTGGGAATCTTATTTTGTGCCTTTTTTTCTCCAAAACCTGACTTTCAAAGATTTCCCCTCAAAACCTGGTACAATATCTCCTATATTTTCAAAAGAATAACTAATCATCTCTATTCTCTCTGATCCTTCCAATACTCCTTGAGGTTTGATGCCCTGCCAACCTTTAATTAAAATCCAGAGCAGCGTCCCCTTGGGCCATGATCCCTGCTGAGAGGAAGAGCTTTTCTGTCGCACTTCCAGCTATCTGATACTTCGCCTGAAAATATTACAGATATTACAGGTATCGTAAACCTCTTTTTGGAGATTGATTTGGTGGACAAGCAAATATGTTGCTTTGAAACTTCTCTGTCTCGTGGCATCAATTACGAGAAACTCCAGGGGACTCATGAATAAAATGTTGCGAAATCAGTATTGTTGTCTTGTTTCTCAGTAAAAACATCCTTAATACATTTACCCAAGAAAATCATTATTTTATAAGATATTAAGAGAATCTTGAAACATGTCCATATATCATAAAACTCAATTCACTGACCTTAGAAAAAAATATGTGAATGTTTTAAGGATGTTTCAATATTTTGTCTGGAAACAAAAGAGAAGCAGGTTAAAAATGTTTTGCAATATTTTAGCAAAATATACTGTCTAAAATTAGTAGAAATATTTTTGTAACAAATACACATTCCACTTAACCAATCTTATATTATTTCCAATTTTGAATTTGAATGGCAGTTATATAAAATAAAATGAGTATGAAAACTGTCAGCATATTACACCAGTAAAACACTTGGGGCCTTATCATACACCCGGCGCAATTTCACACCTGGCGTCAGAAGTGTTTTTTCTAGTTTCAGCCCGATGCAGTTATCATTTTCACGTCCAGCCCACATTGTTTAAATAGCAAAGGCACTCGCCCACATCTGTTCGCCCATGGGCGTGCTGGTCTGAAAACGAGTTGTGCAGGTGCATTGTTGGCGCATTGCTATTTTGAGGCAACTGAAAACGACTGCAATATTTTTTTGTTATTTAAAGAGTGCGTTAGTAATATGCACCTATATGCGGGTGCATGACGCACGTACACTCTGCTTATTACACACACAGGGATGCGCAGCAGCACACAAACATGCCAAATATTAAAAATAAAAGGATTACAATGTAAAATATTATTATTGTGTACATAAAGATAAAAATGCCTACATATCATAATGTATAGTCACTGCATGTATCAGAATTACCTATTTGCCGTAATGACGAATGAAATTGACTAATTATTTGGCCAATCGTGGCAATACACACTTGTATTTAAACTGAGTCGTCAGGTTGAGAATGTCTATATTACACCATGTAAATAGCGAATCCACCATGGTGCGAGCGCACCTGGAATGGGAGATGAGACTCTGATTGGTTTATTGCACGTTACGCCCAAAACACACCCATGACTCATTAAAAGACTAGATACAACACTTTTGGATGACGTGCCGACCATTTTTCCTGTTGTTAAAATAGCAAAAGTGGATTCAGACATGCCCTAAGTGCACCTGCGCTATGTGCTTCAGACCATGAGCTTAGATCATTAAAATAGGGCCCTTGGTGTGCAAGACAGTTAATTTTCTAAAATCCCAATGTGTGTGAGAAATGGCAGCTTTTGATGGCCATTTTGTTCACACGCAAAGTTTAAACATCAGGCTTCATGTAGAATGATCATAAATGTGAACGTGCAATAGTTTCTGAAATGAAATGAAATGTCCATATTCACATCTCATATATTAAATTCATGTGCAATGTGTACAAGCATATTAACTCCACCTAAACTATATATATATATATATATATATATATATATATATATATATATATATATATATATATATATATGCAAAGCAGTTAAATTGTTGATCATTTTCACATTATTATATAAATGCATATTGTGATAACCTATCTATCTTTGTATATTTTTACAAACAATGTTGGATTAATTTAATTGGTAACACTTTACAATAAGGTTCATTAGTTAACTACATTAGTTAACATGAACTAATAATCAACTGCACTTCTACAGCATTTATTAATCTTTGTTAATGTTAATTTCAACATTTACTGATACGTTATTAAAATTTTGTTAACATTAGTTAATGCACTGTAAACTAACATGAACGAACAATGAACAACTGCATTTTCATTAACTAACGTTAACGAAGATTAGTAAATACAGTAACAAATGTATTGTTCATGGTTAGTTCATGTTAGTTAATACATTACAATAAGGTTCATTAGTTA